>NW_010312802.1:16773-36668 GCF_000700745.2 Antrostomus carolinensis
AAGACAAATTAAAAATGCTTGAATAATGATTAGGGCTTTTTTTTTTTTTTTAGGTCTTCATAAAACTTTTAATGTTAATTATCATATTCTGCTTTCAGGTACCAAAGCAGTCTGATCCTCTGTGTCAAATGGATAATGCAAATCGTCAAGCTGAAAGCCCAGGTGGAAAGAAACAAGTGTCTTACAGGACAGAAATTGTTGGTGGTGTTCCTATCATTACCCCTACCCAGGTAATACACTTCAGACAAGTGAGGTCCTGTTTGATAGGGGAATCTTCGTTGTTTGACAGGTGAGAATAGGTTCTGTATCACAATATAGCTGCCAGCCTCTCGCCCTGCTCAGAGGACTTACACTTTGATGTGCACCTTTTATGGATACTGACAGGCTTTTTTGTTTTGAGGATGTTATTCCCTTTATACAAGATTATAGAGAATTATACAAGACTGTAGGGAGAGTAAGAAATTGTACAAGACTAATATTCTTCATTGAGTGTCTGTCAATATTGTTTGAGAATATTCAGCACTTTCTTCATGTAGTTTCTAAATGGAACTTGCAGGTATTGAACCAGAGCCCTGGAGAGTCTCATTAGTTGTCTCTAGGAGTCAGTTGAAATATTTGATCCTCTCAAACAAATTGTAAATGGATTTGTGAGCATGGGATGATGCAATTGTTTTCTGTTACAAGTAGTATAGTTATTCTTTGACCTTTAGAAAAAACTGAGAGTATTCTGAACTTTCCTGCTTTTTTCTAGAAAGAAGAAATCAGTGAGGGCAGTGAAGGGGGTGATAGGAATTATTTGAAACGGTCACAAAGTCACCTTCCTTATTTTACTGCTAAGCATCCCCCAGATAATGCTATTATCAAAGCTGGCTACTGTGTCAAACAAGGAGCAGTGGTAAGTATTTGTGATCAGTGTCTTTCACTAATTGAGAACAAATCCTAAGCTGGTAGTTGTACTTATCAAGTATACAATTAAAAAAGAAAAGACATAATTACCAGTAACTTTAACACTACTGACAATATTGTGGATAACTAAAGATAAAAATTACTCTCTAGTAGCATGTAATTTATGTCTGTGTTAGTTATTTTCATGACTTTCTTCAGTGTTAAGTTGTTGGAGATGTTTGGGAGAGATGTGTGCACAGACTTTCACATTATGGTGGGTGCACGCAACTAGGAATTCCTCTGTTCTGTAGAGATCCTTATTTCGCTTACTAGAAGCATCTCAATTAATGTCTGCATGTTTTTTCAATCACTAAAATGTTTAGAAAAAGCAAATTTCTCAGTTCAGAGGAAGAATTGGACAAGTCGTCAGCCTGCTGAGCACCAGTGGAACTATTCACATGCTGCCTTCCTAAAAGAAGGAACAGATAGTTCAGATTAGGAAAGATAAGCATGCTTCCTGAGTCTCAGACTCCATTTATCTTGGATTATGAAACTTTTTCTTTTTGTAATGTGCCTTTTTTACTTAAAACTAAACTAGAAACCTTTAATGTACTGTCTTTTAACATTTCTTATGGGGTATTTGTGCTGCTGAGTTGCTGCAGTTTCAGTGGAGATTGTTGAAAAATGCTCGTGGTAGAAGATAGTGGCTTGCAGAATTTATAATTTTTTCAGTTTTTAAAAAAATTTAGCAGTCTTGCAGAATTATTTTGAGGGCACTATGTACATATACACAGCACAGAAATAAAAGTGTGTAAGATATAAAAATTATAAATAGTAGAGATGAATAATTATAAAGAAATGGATATTATACAATGTCATATAGTAGAAATATAGACTGGAATTATAAATATATGAATACTATATTTGTATTTTAAATAGAAAATATATGAATATTTACTTATTTTCTTTTAACAGATGAAGAACTGGAAGAGAAGATACTTTCAATTAGATGAAAACACAATAGGATATTTCAAGTCTGAACTGGTAAGTTTCCAAATGTGTGTTGTTTTCCAGTGGTAGTTGCCAGAAAATCTAAAGAAACAGATTTGTATTTGAAAAATGTGCTGTGCTGATTGTGCAACTCTTAGGTCTGTACTATGAGAACTTTACTTGATCAGGAAGAACAAAAAATTGATAGGGTGGCTGTTAAGTCAGACTTCAGTCTTCTATTTGGGAACCTTTCAGTAGGACACTGGAGAAGAGTAACAGGACATATTCTACAATCACCCTCATTTTTGGATTAGTATCTTATGTCACATTGTACTCCCGTGTAATTGTGTTTGTGAAACAGCTGATCATTATGTGGAGAGGCAAAACTGTCATCTTGCAATTCTTAATTTGAAGTGAGGATTATGGGATGTTTTATCGTACAAATGATGGGATCTTTCCTCCCACACTTCTTTCACCAGGGCAGCCAAGACAGGCAAAGAGCTCTGCTGTTCAGATGGAACACTTAGAGTTTGTTTTGGTTTCATGATCATTTCTTCCCCACTCATTGCTCTTGAACCTTTTGACCAGTTTTGACTAAATGCTAAGTGCCTTCAGGCTCCTTTTAAAAATAAAGTGGCTGGTACTGGAGATGGTCTGTTTCTCCCAAAAAGGAATCCCACACTTAGTAAACAGGGGAACATCTGTACATGAGGCATAAAGTCTGAGTTGTAGAGTATTATAAATCAAGGAAAATTGAGTTTGCAGGCCAACCGTAAGATGCAAAATGTCAAGAAGCCAAATTAGAGGCTGTTTTTGAAGAGAACTTTCGCTTTTCTTTGAATGAGGGAGTATACAGCATGAGCAGAGTTTGTTCTTGCATCATCGTCTTTGTTAAATCATAGAATCATAGAATGGTTTGGATTGGAAGGGACCTTAAAGCTCATCCAGTTCCAACCCCCCTGCCATCAGCAGGGACACCTTCCACTAGACCAGGTTGCTCAAAGCCTCATCCAGCCTGGCCTTCAACACTTCCAGGGAGGGGGCATCCACAACTTCCTTGGGCAACCTGTTCCAGTGTCTGACCACCCTCACAGTGAAGAACTTCTTCCTAATATCTCATCTAAACCTCCCCTCTTTCAGCGTAAACCCATTTCCCCTTGTTTTGTCATTAACTGCCCTTATGAAAAGTCCCTCCCCAGCTTTCCTGGAGCCCCTTCAGGTACTGGGAGGCCGCTATAAGATCTCCCCGGAGCCTTCTCTTCTCCAGGCTGAACAGCCCCAACTCTCTCAGCTTGTCCTCATAGGAGAGGTGCTCCAGCCCTCAGATCATCCTGGTGGCCTCCTCTGGACTTGTTCCAGCTGCTCCATGTCTCTCTTGTGATGGGGGCTCCAGAACTGGATGCAGTAAACTGTCAGCATAACACAATTCTGACACGTTGCCTGTAATAAACCCTCTATTTTAAAATAGAATGTGAGTGCAGATTGCTCACAAGTAAATTCTAACTTAGTGAAGAATTGTACTGTGAGAGAGTATACTAAAAAGCTGGTAGAAATGTCTGATGACACTAAAAGTCATGTCCATCCTCTCTTCCCCCCCTTAATGATCTCTTCTTTTCAGTCCGAAGAAGAGCCCATGTCAGTCTTCAGGTGGAGTGTAGTGGAATACAGGCAACATCAGGCTCGGAAACTGATAATTTCTGAGCTGAGGTCTTCCCTACGACAGGGGTCTGTGTTCCAGGGATGATCTTGCAGTTCACATTCAATGTATTACTTTGAAAACAGTGTTGTAATGAATGAGTGAACTGAGGAAGAGCAGAGAGGGGGAGGGAAGAGGGGTAAAACAACTGAAAACATCGAGTTCTAAACTTTTAAATTTGATCTGTTATAGAGATGAGTGATCTAATGAAAACTGTCATTTGAGGATGGTTATATTTAGGTCACATTTGCTGTTTGCTATAACAACATAAATCTCTTAAGTGTGTGTAATAGAAATTGTAGAGAGAAAGTAATCATTCCAGAGCTGTCAGCTTTTGCTTTTTCTATAAGCTGAAGCCGACTGAAGTAGTCCATTGTAACATTGTTTAAAGAAAACACATGAGGAGGTAAAATAAGTTGTTTGTTTGTGTTTTACTGCAACAACCACAGGAAGGTAATAGTATGTATGATATTACATTGTCCTGGCAAAAAGTGAAAGTATTTCTCTTTGAATGTTCTCACTTTTTTTTTTCCCCTGTTGTGTGAAACTTTGACAGAATTGCAACACTGATTTTTGTTAGGGTAACCGAATTTTCATGTGCTTTAAGAAAACTTGCTCTTGTACAGGCTTTGGTACGATGGATTTCTTTGTGTTATTTCAAATTGTATTGCATATAGGATACAATTAATGTCGTTTAAAGCCATGTCATGCAGTACAATTAACAAAGCATCTTGTACTGTAGCATTTCATAGCAAATGAGTATAATCACAGTCTTACTGAAATAAGCTGCTTGAGGCCAGACTGAATTTTCTGATCTGGTTAGGAGCAGGGAGAGGGGTGGCTGTCTCCAGTATGGTAAGGTGAATGAATGTTTTTGGGGTTTTTTTACCTCTTGATTTTGCCTCCTCTTCATTGCAAGTGCCATGGTTGGTGTAATGCTTAGAAAAGCAAATTAAATTTCGGATGACATCACCTTTTGCATAAGTGACTACTTTGAAAGTCTCATTTATGTAAGTCTGCTGCTGTCAACTGACTTTCTGACTATATTCTAATCATTAGATATACTCTCCTGAAATATTTTTGCCCTTTTTTTTTTTTTTCCCCCCTCCAGGAAAAGGAACCTCTCAGGGTTATACCACTCAAGGAGGTCCATAAAGTTCAGGAATGCAAACAAAGGTGAGGAGAGCAGCGCTGATGCCATTACGTGGGATGTGGTACGCTGCTTTCTCATGGCTAGACTGCTCACTGGATACAGCAGAGAACTTTTAATAACCTCAGCTGATGTGTGTGTGTGTGTGTGGTACTCTCTGCTTACAGGACAGCAAGTAGTTTTGTGCATAAGGCTGGTTTTGAGGGTTCTGCGTTAGTGTGTTTCAAATTTGTGACATTCAATTGAGTGTAAATGCACTGGACAAGGGTGGAACAAAGGAGTATCACGGAGTCATGAGTTAGAGATGCACGGATGCTGTCTGATTCGAGGCAGCAATTTTAGGAGCCTCTCTTCTCCTTATATAATCTCTAAACCTTTAGAGGACATTACCTTATGTTAAATGTCTGCATTTAGATGAGAACACTTTAGATGAGAACTCTTTGTTCTGCCATTTCCCTCCCACCAAACAACAATATACTAAGGAATTAATTGCCTTTGTAGTAGGGTTGGGTTTTTTTTTAACAAGCTACTGCTTCAAACTAATACTTTGTGAACATGTAACAAAATACAAATGTGAAACTTTACAGAAATTCGTTTGGAACAAAAATATTTTTAAACTTAACATGAAATGGGTTAGAATGTTCCAATTAAAAATATGTATAGTAGCACACAGGCCACTGATAAACTAAAATGTCTTGGGAATAAAATGAGTAAGAGATGCTGGTTTTCTTTTTCTACTTGTTATTTGCCAAAAAGCTAACAGTAGAGTGATAAAGAAATGCAAAGGTCTTCAAACAACAAATGTTCTGGTTCTCTGCACTTCCTAGAGTCTTCTTAAAATAGAAAGTTATGCTTGCTGTTGAAGTGTTATTGTGTGTTTCATTTACAGCGATATAATGATGAGAGACAATCTCTTTGAAATTGTAACAACTTCTCGAACCTTTTATGTACAGGTAAATTATTTTTTAAACTTTGGGTAGAACCAGGAGACTGCCTTAGTCAAAGCAAAGAAAGATGCTGCTTTGCTTCTTAAGTTGTGTTTAACTATGCCATAATTTTCAGAGGGAATAATGGTCTTCATTATGTTTCAGAAAGATGCATATAAGAAACATTCCACAGCAGGTGTTATGCTGGTAGTGTATTAAAGCAATCAACAATAAATCCTAATGTGATTTTGTTGGCGTTCAGATCTTCAGATTCTGTAGGCTCAATTCAATATTTTAAATCTCTTATTTTGAAGTACTGAATTTTTATGTATAGTTATTTGAGTTCTCAGATTGAAGGTGCCATGTTAAAATACCTACTTGGCAGTACGTATCCATATGCACTTTATTCAGTGCATCTTTGCCATGGCACCTTCCAAATGTTTGGGTATAATAGAAATCACATACTTTGATTGTTGTTCTAAGTATATGTATAGGTAACCCCCAACAGACACTGATTTTTTTTGTAACTCTTCAGAATACTTTTCAGTAAATCACAGACTGGTTTGGGTTGGAAGAGACCTTAAAGCTCATCCAGTTCCAACCCCCCTGCCATCATCAGGGACATCCTTCCACTAGATCATACCTCATAGAAATAAAATGCAGCAGTGACTGAAAACTACAGAAGTTGTGTCATTGACCAAAGTCTGCTAAGAGGGGTCAGCAGATCTCCTCTAGGAATTTCTGTGGGTGCTTTAATTTTTTTTGTTGTTCACTGAAAGTAAAAATGTGATTCTAGGCAATGCAAATAGTATAAAAATACTTGTTCAGTGCTGATTATTTTATGTAACTATATACATATAATGGTAAATGCAAGGTAAGATTTTTAAGAAGTGTCTGGGTTAAGAAGTCCCCATGGCTTAAAATCACTAAAGCAGGGTAAGGCTGTGATTTTAATGCAGATGGTTATGTCAGTGGGAAACTCGAGAGTTGATGATGTTAAATATAATGCATGTTGTTTGATCCAGGCGGACAGTCCAGAAGACATGCACAGTTGGATAAAAGCAATTTCTGGGGCCATTGTAGCACAGCGGGGACCTGGAAGATCAGCAGCTTCTGTATGTTATTCTGAACCTCAGAGAAAATGTGATTAATTGATGTTCATTTGTGCACATAAAGTTCCAGTTGTTTTTTTTTCCTTTCGCCTGTCCTCTATCCTGTACTGTAGTAACGTGGCATCTTTGCATGAACTTTCATACAGACTGGCATAAAATATTTTGTGGTTTTAATTGAGCACTTCTCTTAGTCTTACGTGTATGTAACTTTATGTGCATTGTATTGCCTTGAACATGTAGATAGTGCAAGTGCTAACCTAGAAACGTTCTTCTGAGTTCAGTGTGATCTTTGTCACTAGTGTGGAAGTAAAATTGAAACTTTCTAATTCCTGCGAGGTTTTTCTGCCAATTGCTGAATTTTGCAGTCAGATGACAATATCCTAATTTGTTTTTAACAACTCTCACTACTAAATTGTCGTTCTCTGTTGTTGATAGTTTATTGTATATGCAGATACAGATTCAGATTTCAAGTAACTTCTTTAAGAGATCTCTGCTCGCATGAATTAGTGTTTGCTGTTGGGAACGTAGTGTGAACACCATCTAGCATTCCTGAACTGAGGCACTGTGACAAGTCTGAATATTTATGAAGCCATGTGGGTGACAACCTTTCATACACACTTTTTTCATACATACATACATACAGTTTACACTGTCTTAGATGTTCAGTACCAATGACATCAGCTTGTGAAGAGTGAAGGTTGCTGCAGTGTCACAGTGTCTCCAAGTATGTCCAGACGTAACGAATGGAATACTTTCCAGTTCAGATGTTGCAAGCTATGGTTTTCACTTTCTGGCTATGGGATAATAAGCTGAATATATCATTACCCCCATCATCTGAAATCTAATAATTGAAATCTGGCTTTTGATTACATATTTGCATTGGTATTTTGTTTTTGTTAACTCAGTCTAAACTCTCAATTATTTTTTTTGCAGCCAGGAGCTGCTTCATGCTTTTAAATAAAACTTCCTATCATAAATTCTGTTTCTTTTTGGGGGAATGAAAATATACAGATAACTTTTCTATGTGTATGCCTTTTCTTTGGTGGGGCTAACTGAGCAATCTAGCTATTACTGTCTGCTTCATTTCTTTCTTTTTCCATCTTTTCTCTTCTTTTCCCCAAGTACAGGTTACTCTAATCTTAGCTTTGCACTGTGTTCCAGATGCGGCAGGCCAGAAGGCTGTCGAATCCTTGTATACAGAGGTATACATCAAGAACTGGTGAATGCAGCACGTATGTGGGCTCTCATGTAAACTTGCCTCCTTCACAGAGGGCTAGGACTAGAGACTAATTTGCACTATAAAAAAAAAAAACAAACTAAAAATAATGCTACCTGTTGTCATTACCACTACTGAAAACTAACTCATAAATCATTCACTTACAGGTTTGCACTGTTTTTTGTTACTTTTAAAAATAATTGGAAATTAAAAATGGCAAAAACATGTATTTGTACTTCAAAGCATATTGTATATTTAAACATAAGTTATGGGATGCCATTTTAAAAGGAAAATACTGAAATTAATTTGCATGAGAGTTCATATTTCCATTTTACTTTACATTTTTTGAAACTATGCAAAAGCAAAATTAAACTTAAGCTACCCACAAACTAATACAGATGCGTGCACACAAACCATTGCACGTCGTAACTCCAGTAATTGGAAGGATAATATTGTAGCCTGATTTGCATGGCTTATAAGTCTCTGCATGAAATTATTAGTTCAAACATAGAGGCATTATAATGTATAATTGGTACACTGTTCAAAGCAGTACACTTGAGGAATAATACAGCAGTGTAGTCTCCTAACTGTGAAATTACAGTCAGTGTGGGTAGTAAAATCTTGAGTATCCTTCAGTTCAATTTAGCAAAAAGTTTATTAGAGAGATCTTGTCCTAATATCCCTTTTGTCCTATTTGTTGAACAAAAATTATTAAGAAGTAGTATGTAAATCAAGGAATCATCTGTTCTTCTAAAGCAAATGTATTTCTTAGAGTATCAAGCAAATGTATTTCTTAAAGTATCAAGCCAGATATGAAATATGGCAATGTAGATGATGTGAAATACATCACTGAAATTGAACACAAAACTGAAGTCCAAAAAAAATTGCACAGCTCCTTCACCCAATAATATTAGTTAATTTATAAAAAGAAATGTAATAGTATTTGGCCGAATCCATTATGATTAAATTTATGAATTCATGTCATAGCATTCTAAAAGAACCTTGCAAAACTGCCATGAAAAAATAAGTATTTGATTTTAGGATGTATATTTGCATCTTGGACACACATATCTGTGATGGTTTTTGTTTTTTGCTAACGAATGTGCTTGAAATGTGACTCGTGTACTCACGTGGGTTCGCAGATTTCTGTAGCTGATGTACTAACAGCGGCGATGGCAGAAGCGGCGGCAGCTGCAGCTCCTAACGCGTGCGGAGCGGAGTGTTCCCTGCATCATCGCACCTAATTCTCATCAGATCATTTCACGCTGTGTCCAGCACTATTGTGGATATCCCTGGGTATCTGAGACATCCTTATGGGACTGATAGATACAATGCAGGGTCTGAGGAATTTTTCTGTTCTGTAGGTCAGGCAGGGTATCCTGGGACATCTAAAATGGCACTTTGTGCCTGTGCTTTAGACATCTAAATCCTTCCTAGGTAGTCTGAGAACTGGTTTCTATCAGTAAGTAAATGGTGGAAGATTATTTTAACAGTATCAGTCCAGTAGTTATATAAAGGCCAACAGAGTGGCAGTGAACAATAATAAATGCAAGAAAATGACTTGATAATTAAAAGGAATATCTTAAAGATCGGATTCTGTTCAAGTCCATTAACTTTGGAAATTGTTATACAGTCTTGGTAGCAAAAAATAGTTACTGTTTTTGTTTGGTCCCTGGAACAAATTGGGGAGATTGGTACCCCAAGAAGAAGGAACAGTACGATGTGTGTTACTTCAGGATTTAGGATATGAGTGCCTGATGTATATGAATACAGAATCATAGAATGGTTTGGGTTGGAAGGGACCTTAAAGCTCATCCAGTTCCAACCCCCCTGCCATCAGCAGGGACACCTTCCACTAGACCAGGTTGCTCAAAGCCTCATCCAACCTGGCCTTGAACACTTCCAGGGAGGGGGCATCCACAATATGTTTGAATACATTTTTCTCTTGGAAAGATGTCACTTTCAATGGCCTTTGAAGTGTGTATCTTCAAAAGGTTACTTAACATCTTAGTAAAATGAGAAGCCTCAATTTGCTGGACTATAAGTCTAAAGAGCTGCTGAGCTTGATTTGAGAAATTTAATTTCTTCCAAGGAAGAAACTGATGTTGCTGTCACATCCTGCTGTAAGCTCACATTTAATAATACACTGCCTTGAGAAAGCACCTGCCTCCTGCTGCTGCTGTGGCCGATGCTTCGCTTTGTGTATTTTCTGTCTTGGTGTTTTGGGTTTTTTTTTCCCCTAAGATTAAAATCTGAAACTGCATCTTTCCACCAAGATGTCGATGACTTCATCTGACACGTGCTCTTCTTTTCCAGGAGCATACCGAGTCTTCTTCCGAACCCAACCATGCTCTCCGTTCTGCCGTCCCAGTCTCAGCCACCTCACATTCCGCAGCCGCTCACGGCAGCCCTCTGGTCCCAAACCCTCACGCCAAATACCCTGCCTTGGAGAAGCGAGGATTTCACGAATCTTTTACCAAGGCCAAGCCAGGGAGCTACAAGATCCAGGTTGTCGCTCCAAGAGAATCAGCTTCCAAAGTGACTGAATGGGGCCTATTGGAACCCGAAAATAAAAATGGCACTCAGGAACAGGATCCTGGCCTTGTGGATCTGGATGATGCAAGCCTTCCAGTTAGCGATGTGTAGTGATGGAAGTGTTTGGAGAATGATCCATTTGTTCGGTCCTCTAATTTCCTTGCTCGGACTTTTAACCAAAGAAAATTATAGGAAATGAGAACAAAAAAACCGGAACACTGATTTTTTTTTTTTTTTATATATATATATATATGTGTGTGTGTGTGTTTGTTTCTGTGCACACATGTGTGTATATATAATGTGTTTGTATATTGCCTTTCAGCTGAGGGTCAGAAATGAACCTTATGCTTTTTCACAAAGCCTAATAGTAAATCACTTACTAGGGAGGGGCCAAAACTGCACAATTTAAAAGAAAAAATAAAAAAATAAAAAAAAAGACATAAACAACAAAAGTACTTCTGCAAGTAAGCAAGGTACCAGCAACTTTTCATTCCTAATCGGCACATGCACTAAATTTACAGCTAATGCTATATTGTGGAGATCTTATTGCCAACAAATGTGGTTACTTAATTTTGGTTTGAACTAGAGTAAGATTTTAGGCATAGATGAGAGTTCTTTCTCTCCATGACTTGCAGATACCAGGAAATGCACAAAAATGTTTCTTCTGTTCTTTAGGATCAACAGTGTCAACTGATTTGTTATCAGAACAAGAATTCTGTATTCCCTTGGAATTCTAATTATGGTGCTGTAAAATTTCCACTAAAATAATATTTTGAATAGTCAGCCTATTTTTGATGCACTCCTAAAGGTGGGTTATAACTTTTTTGCACATTTGGATTTTAATGGACTGCATGTAATGGTGTTTTGGAGGGAGGGGGGAGAAGAAAAATTGGATTTTTGAATTTGGACACTTTAGATCTTTTGAAGTAGGGTTTCTATTGTGTTACATTAGGCTTGGCAGCAATTATTTTTCTTAAATGTCTAGTTTGATTACTGTTTTGAGAATGGTTTTCTTATCTGTGCTTTGTGAACAGTTCTTGTTTCTAGATTTCATCAGTGGAAGACCTCGTTTGGTTTTGTCATTATTGGTACTGAACTGTTCGTAGTCATGCAATTGTGGCCTATAACTTTTTGGTGCACTAATAATCTTAAGTGCCTGTGGTTTTTTCTCACATTGTTGAAACACTTTTGGATTAGGTATGTACACAAACCATTCTTAATGGTTTTGAATGTTGGCTTGGAGTTGTTCTGAATAGCATAGTTGGAAACAGCTATTTAAAATAGAAAACTTATGCTAGGGATACCAGTGTTCTGGTATTGCACCTACTAGCTGTGCAATATATGGGTTTGTTTTTTTAAAAAAGAGTATTTGTTCTTTGTGTACACTGTGTTACGGGGCTTCAGTGATGCAAATGGAAAGAAAAGAACCTTTACATTTCAAGTATTGGATTAGATTGTGTGTACTTTTCATTGTTGTTGAAAAAATGTTTGCTTTAATCAAGACCCCACAAATATCTCGTGCTGCTGCTTATTGTGATTGAGATTGTCCAGCTTTGTGATACTTTTTTTTTTAATTATTATTTTTGTCTACTGGAACCTAAGATACATATCATACAAGTCCATCTTCTCTCCAACTTCCAAACTGACTTCCTGCTTGAGAGATACGGATGGCTTGACCACAATTTGTTGATCCAAGGATGGAATAATTGGTGTCATATAAGAATGAAATATAATCTTAATTTCAAAAGCTTAAATTATATCAGCACCTTCGTTTTGTTGGGTTTTTTTTTATCCATAAGCTAACTAACCACTGTCTTATGACAGTGGTGTTTGTAAATTACTGGTTTTGTTTGACTCTTAAGTATATGTGAAAACTAGCACAGAATTGGAAGTTACTGTAAATGTCTGAACTAGTATTGTAGGCTTTAACTTCTATAAAGATAAAACAATAGTTCTTTAAAAGCTTATTTTTTCACAAGTACATTCTGTGTGGAAGACACTTTGCATTGAAATATTTTTACTGTAATCTAACATCTGAAATCACTTCTCTGGTACAGCTTTCACACTGCATGTTCATTTTACTATATTTTGGTATTGGCTATTTTACAACATTGGGTGGAGGTAAAGCAGCTCCATTATGGGACTTATAAAAAGAGGAAAAAGAAAAGAACTACTATTGTAGTTCAGTAGCATAGGGAAATATTTGTGGTTGGTAATTGTCAGGGTCTCCTATTTATCAGTACTTTTATAAATCTATGAAAATTGTTAAATTATTTTAGAAACAGTGCTGTAAATATGTCACATTTAAATTGTCAATAAATCAGTTTGGGTAACTTAACATCTGTCTGAGTTTCCTTGCATCATGTTAAATATTTTATCACAACAATATATATTCCTTTTTAGCATATAAGAGGTCAGATTATATTTTATCCAGCTAGAATGTCTTTTTAATTCTTCAAATCTTATCAAGTTGTGTAGCCTAAGAAAGAAATCAAACAGAAGGAGCTGGTTTTCTTTTACTGTTCCCTGTTTCTTCTGTGGAATTTTTACATGTTATGCAAGGGAAGTTGATCAGGTTTCTTTTTAATCAATGGAAGGGAAGAGATGATGCATATTAATGTCAGGTTAATCATTTGGAAACACTCAGGCTGTGAAAGGCCAGGAGGGAAAAAAAACCAAACACAAAAAAACCCAAGAGGAGAACAAAATGTAACACGCATATTTTTTTCTGGCTTTATACTGTTGCGTAACAAAGGTTCTGTCTCAAATAACATAATTCCTGAAATAACAGCACCTACATGACCTCTGGAAGCACCTCACGATCTGTGCAGTATGATATCATCACCCGTGAGTGACTGCATTTCTCAGGTCCATTCTTCCTTTCCAAGTGGCACAGTTAGTCGCTCTGTCTCAACAGCATGCAAGCTACAGATGAAGAGCGGGAATTGACATACTTTATTGGCTGTACACAGTTACTCCAATTCCAGTTTGACTGCGACACCTTACGACTGTGAATCACTCCAGGTATGTAAACATCTGCAGTTACACCGGTATCAAAACATGCGTGCTATTGCCCCCAATGTTTTACTCTATAACGTACAACTTTTAGAGTCTCTTGAAGCTTTCTGTTTTGTGTTGCACCACAGGCCAGAGTTGGTATGAAATATGTAAATAATTGTACCTTTGGTAGCCCATCTCTATTTAATAATCAGACATTTTCAGTGTTATCATAACATCACTACGCTGCAAAAGCAGCTTAATTGCAGCAGTATGGAATTGATGTTTCGGGAAGGTCTAGTATACCCAGTTAGATACTAATCCACGTACAGCAATACAGCTTATTCTTCCTAGTAATAAATGTCAGAATTAAATGCAATTACAGGCTGCAACTCAAAACTTATTTAAAGGAGCTGAAAACACCATTTCTGGTTCATCTGTTTTCTCACATGCATCCCTGCAGTTTAGCTTTCAACATTTTATCTTCTTATTATTTCCATACAAATTTTACAGAGCCCATTGAGACCTGAATGAAAGCACTTGGATGCTCTGTCTTACTACGTGCTGTCTTGCACGTTTTCATTTGCCACACGCTTGCTGCAGCCCCTTTACTGAAGAGGGAATTGAATTATTCTTTATGGTTATAGATTTAAAACCACCGTATTACGGTAAGAAATTTGCAGAAATTTAACTGCTAAACTTGCAGTCCATGTGCCTGAAGGTAACTGTCAAAGGGAAATTGTCCAGATTATAGTTTAATAAACTGGTGTATGACTTAACTTCATGGAATAGCAGAATGTCAGCACCACCTAGAGGTCATGCTCTGGCCTTAAGAATGATCTGCATTGGGCATTTAGTTTTAAAGTGTATTTCTGAATCTTAAAAATCCATTTAGAAACTGCAGTTGTTAAGTCACTGGACTACTTAGAATTGGTTGGGTTTTGGTTTTTGGGTTGTTTGAACTCTTTTGTCTTGTAAGCTTTGAATAGCAATGGTAGCAAATGAGTTGAGAACAAAACAAAATCGCCGTTTCTCCCTGCTGCTCTTGTTTATGATGAAGAGTTTAGTCCTGAGGAAGCTATGATGTTATAGAATCATAGAATGGGTTGGGTTGGAAGGGACCTTAAAGATCATCCAGTTCCAACCCCCCTGCCAGCAGCAGGGACACCTTCCACTAGACCAGGTTGCTCAAAGCCTCATCCAACCTGGCCTTAAACACTTCCAGGGAGGGGGCCATCCACAACTTCTCTGGGCAGCCTGTTCCAGTGTCTCACCACCCTCACAGTGAAGAATTTCTTCCTAATCTCTAATCTAAACCTCCCCTCTTCCAGTTTAAAGCCATTTCCCCTTGTTCTGTCAGTGAATAATCTGTTAACTTGTCCAGTGAATAATGGAAATGTGAGGCTTCTCATGATCCTGCCGACATTGGAAAGATGGCAATCAGAGGGTAATAAAAAATAGTTGAAAAAGTAGCAATTGAAGAACTGTCATTTTGGAGAATCCACTTTTTCATACTATGAAGTAGCAAAGCTCAAACTACAGCACTAAAGAAATACATCTGCGGTGGGTTGACCCAGTGATGATGAACTGATGTTTTCCTACAATAAACCAGTACAAGAGAAGCCTATTGCTAAGAGCTAGATACTCAGTAGATACTCAGTCTGGTAAGAGTTGCCTTTTTTGAATGAAAAGCTAGTCTGTGTTAGATGATTGTATAAAATGGGCATGCTCAAAGCATGAATTATTGATGGAAAGACGTGTGCATCTAGCAGTGTAAGGCAGTAACTTTCTGTACGAAGAGCTCTTGAGCTGAGCTAGTTGAGTTTCAATTACTGCACTTAATGAATTTTCAATTTCCAGTTTGACTGTGACATCTTATGACAGTGAATTTTTCCAGGCATGGACACAATTACTCTGGAAATTACCTGGGAAACCAGTTATCCAGAACAATGCAGCTGGTCAGAAGGACCTTTAAAATGTCTTGTCTGAGTCCTTCAATTACTGGACTGGAAAGGAAACATCTCTGCTGCTTTTGGTAGGCAAAGTAATGCAACACGAAGTACGAGTTTGAAGATAGACCAGAGTAATGGGGGTTACAGATTGGAGAGGGGTGCCTAACCAGTTGGAAACTTCATTCTTTCTCATTACTAACTGAGTTTGCGTTTTAATGATATTACTTTTTGGCTTTTCTGACTTTGAGGTTTTGCAATTATATATTGAGTTAGGTTCAGAACTCAAAGTTCTGTCTAGAAATGAGTTAAAGGTGGATATGGCACCACAGAGTCTCTCCTATCATAAAAATAGCTGTATTAGTAGGAAATGTTAATACTCAAAGGCCAAGTTTTTAAAGCTTTATAGGAAGTCTATAGTATAATGGATGGAGAAATCAGTGAGCACACCAAAATGTGCACTCTGGGGATGTGGGACAGAAATATTACTGTTCTTAGCCAGATTCTTTATTATTAATTTGAAGTGGAAGAGAGAGAAGAAATGAAAAGAAGGAGAAATTTGGACAGGGCATTTTCAGTCTAAAAGTTAAAATGTAATAAAAAAAAAAAATGAAGCTCTCTGTGCTATGTATAGATTTACTTTTATCAGTTTTATTTAATATCTTGATATTCATCTGTATTTTGGAGTACAACCCATATAATTATTTGATGCTTTCTCCAAGCCAGTAAGCTGCTAAAGTACTTTGGAGATATTCCACTGAAGTGATGAAGGCTCCTCTCTGGAAAAAACAAGTGTGAGTCCTACTCTGTAACTGAATCATGTCCCACATGTCTGCCTTGGTTTTTCACTTCAGATTTTCTGCGTAACCTCTCTGAGAAAAAGCAACTGGTACTCACTTGTAAAGGTGTAGTAGTAGTTGAATATTGTCCTTCAAAGTGGTGCCTTTGACACTGTAATTAGGAATTTGCATTTAAAATGACTGTTGGCACTGTAATTTTGCATATCAGTATGTATAGTGAACACATCTTTTAAGAATTTAAGCCACTCTGTTGCATTCCTATTGCCTCCATTTACCTAATAATAACTGAGCACATCAGGACCCCTAAGTAACGTCTGTCCTCAAGAGCTGGGTGTTTTCATAGCAGCCCATTTGTTTTCTGTCAATTAAGTAATTAATGAACCTTCAACACTTGTTTTACAGTCCTTGCCCATAGTTGGGCTCTTAGTTGTAGGATTGTCCTCTAACATCACAAACCACCTGTACACAAATCCATAATTAATTTGTTCAGAGGAGCGATTGTTTCTTGGGACAGGTCACTTGGTTTCCTGCCAGGTTTTATAGAAGACACCCTGATCATTTATTTTGTATCTTAGTATCTTAGGCCAACAGCTCTGCTTGTCAATCAGCAGGGCTGAATTCACATCTGGAAAAGAATATGTAATTCCAAATTCCCTGGTTTGTGGCCATTCTCTTTCGAAGTAATGGCATTTTTTCTGTATGTAGCAATGAATCCAGCATATGTTTTTTTAAAAAAGGTTTGGTTTTGGTGGGGTTTGTTTGGTTTTTTAAATATTTTTTTAACAAAACAGAGAAGTCCTACAAAGTAGAGAAGTCCTGGGTTTTGAGGGGGTGAGGGTAGGGGTGTTGCATCCTGGCCAAAAGCATACAGGACAATGTAATTTTTTCCCCACAGAAAATCTGGGAGAAAGCCATTAATGAATGAAGCAAAATGATAACGCAGTCATCATAAACCTAGAAAGGCTTTCTGCAGAATCCAAGCTCTGTAAATTTGCTCAGAATTGAGACATTCTGGCCATCTCAAACTTCTTCCAGCCTTGTTTCTGTCCAGGATCCTTCTAGCCCCGGAGTATAAAGTTAACTCCTTTCTCTCCTGCCAAGTGTCTTCTTTTTTTCATCCTTTATTGCTTCTGGACACCTCCTTGGCCTCCATGTGCAGTAGCAGCGCAAGAATTGTGCGGCAAGCGCTGCCGGCTTCTCTCACTCCCTCCTTGCTGCTTTCCCTCACTGAGATTTCAAAGGCAGAAAATGGTACATCTTGGGCAACGTGGCAGCATCTTCGTGGGCATCCAGAGAAACTTCCCTTTGTAACGGGGAATATAAAGCATTCTGTCATGGTGCAGGAAAGGCTGAGCTCTTCTGTCCTGACCCCTATGGAGAGCAGGGCTGAGGCTGAATGTTGGGGCAAATTCTGCATCTCTAACAGTGGTATCTGAACTTTCCTGCCTTTAGAAGAATTTGTGCATGTGATGGAGCCTCCTGTCATCAAGTGCTATGTGGAAAGTAGGAGATGAAATATTTTACTAGCAAGCCTGTCAAGTATAAGTATTTTTCAGACCATATCTTTGGTCTCTCTGAGTATTGATAAATGTCTGCTGGCTTCAATAGCTGTTCTGTGTGAAAATGTTATGAGATGGAGTAGAAATGATAATTTCTGGGTTTATAGTGCCTTTCAGGTGTAGGGCACTTCTACACTTAGATGGGTCATTAACAAATACATTTGTCAGTAAACTAAGTTATTAAACCCCTAAAGATTTATCTCAGTTATTCTGGAAAGTGAGATGTTTGTTTTCAGTTGTGTGTGCACCCATATGAAACCGATAAAATTCATATTATAAAAAAATATATATTTTAATACTTGGATTAAGATTCACATCCTTACCTGGTTTAACAAACAAAAAAACACCAGAGGGTCTTCAATACCCACTTATTTGGAAGTGAACTGTTAACTGATTGTTTTCACATAAGACCTTGGGATGGATTTTATTTATTTACTTTTATGTTTAATCCTTGACTGTCTATCAACAAATGTACTTCCCTTTTCTCTGCTATTTATTTAAAAAAAAAAAATATTGGCTAGTTTATTATAGGTCTTTAGGAGTCTGTCAGAGAGCTTGAAGTTGATAGTGCTGGCTGAGTTGGGCAAAAAAGAATCGTACATCACTGAAAAGATGAATATATTCAACTGATGTTTCAGCCTTTTGTGTGAGAACACTATAAACTTGCAGTAGTTCTTGAAGTAGTTAAATATTTAGCTTAAGATTTGCAAACTCCATCAGCTGAACAGTTAAATAAACACTTTATACATTCATTGATTAATTACTCATTTCTTGAGGCAAGGGTGTTTTCGCTTTATTTAGGTTTTGAATTAGGGTATTGACTTACTGAATCATAACTATTCCAAGTGGGTTTCTGCCAACGGGGCTTTCATTCATGTATTTTGAGCCTCTGTTCATGCCTTTTCTCCCTACAATGACCAATATCAAAGGATATCAAACTAAAAAGGACACAAACTTCCATGGAGAGAGGATGACTGAAGAAGTTTTCCCACTGCATGTAATTTTTTCCTGTCTCCAGAGATAAGGTTCCAGTGGCTTCAAACAGATGCTGTAAGTTACCTGACAAAGGCAAGGAGACAGAGAAGCAGATTCCCTTTCTGGGTGGGGTAGGACTAAAACTCACAGTAATTCACCTATTGGGCTTTGAATATTTTGCTCCTGCTTCCAAAGAGGAGTTTATATGAGCTTTTCTGAACCTGTATTTCTTGTATTTTAATAGTAAAACCAGTTCATCTTTCCTTAAAGACTTGTTTTTATTTCAAAGTAAAGGAGGGGGGGAAAAAAGAACACAAACCCAACCCTGAAGCTTATTAGAAGTAGCCAATAAGTAATGGATAAACATTTAATAATTTGGAAACAATTTACCACAGTATCTATTCATATTAAATATAAGTTTATATATATGGACACATTAAAAATTTTGTAAACTTGTAAACATTTTTAAACTTTTTCTTCAACTTTTTAACACTAATGATTTTAATACTAAGGAAGTTTTGCTGTGAATTGTTCCAGATTACTACATTGCTCACTTCAGAAATCAAATAATTCTCCTGAAAGCTTTTTTTCTTGCACAGCATGGAAGTTCTTGGCAAACAGCAGATGTAAGGAGCTGTGTTGGAGCTTTTACTGGGACTGTTGGAGTCTGTGTGTGTTCCCACCTTCAGGTACTAACCAAGCAGTTAAGTAAGTTTCGCACATTTGTGGTTTTGTGGTCACAGTTTGATAAGATTTTATCATGTTCCCTGGAACAATTAGGATAGATGACACTTTGGATGCTGCAACCACCTGCTCGGGTGGCTGGTTGTTAAAGATTATTCCACTTTTTGTGGGGAAAAAAAAGACTTTGCATTCTTCTGTATTAATGTCGTTGCTGGCATCCTCAATTTTGTAGTCGCAGCTCATCCAACAGTTAACAGCATTTCATCATGCCTAATGGTTTGTAAAGATCATTTGGTTGTCCAGCGCCTGATAAAGATACACTTAAATAATTACAGATTGGTAGTCTGTTCAGAAGTTTAATCGGTTCCTAATTAAAAAATTGGCTGTGCTCAATTTCCAGCTATTAGTTCTTTCCCTTTCC
>NW_010312802.1:36694-37295 GCF_000700745.2 Antrostomus carolinensis
CGGAAGGTGCTTGTGTGTAATTAAACTGCCTTTCAAAGCACCTTGTGTGTGCTCAGAGACCATATGGCAGAGAGGCCTCTGTCCGTAGGTTGCACAGCTGCCAGATAAATTAGATCAGCCGGCTTGTGGGATGATGGAAGAGTACTTTTTATTTTTCTTTTCCTTTTGGTTGATTAACCTTTTGCTAATTACTAGTATCCACCTCACCCTGAGGCTCTGAGAATCTCAGGTGGAGCTGGGAGCAGAGCAGGAACCACCTTCCCCTGCTTCCCAGCATCTTTTGGGACTGGCTGTCGCTTCCCGGAGCTGGCAATCTCCCAGGTCCTGCAGGCAGGAGTTCCTGGCATTCCCGGTGGGATGCCTGGCAGTTGCACACATTTCCAGGCATCACTTTACCCTTTCTACAAGGGGATGGGCTGGTGGCCCTACCCTCTGCATCTGCTCTTCACCCATCTTCTTATCAGATGCTTACTTTAGATGGCCTTTCCCGTAATTCCTTAAACTGGGAAGAGTGTTCAGCTCCACCCCTTGTTGGGTTCTGGTTCTCCTGGGGGGGGGGGGGGTTGGGGGGGGGAAGGGGGGGCGGTAAACTCCCACGCCG
>NW_010312802.1:37363-37801 GCF_000700745.2 Antrostomus carolinensis
CTCTTCCGAGTTCTAGTTTTAGTTGCCCATTTGGAAAAAGATTTGGTCGTCAATTTTATGGAACTCACAAACTAGTTTTTCCACTGAGTTTGTGTTGTGAATTTTTTTCAGTATAATTCTTTGAAAAATCAGTTCCAGGCAGTGTGGCATAGAACTCTGCTTGTTCACAAATATTTTATTCAGGCTGCAAACTCCTAGAAGAGTGAAATTTCAAGTGAAATCAGTGAAACCTCCAGGTAGAGTGTGACCCCAGCCTGCCTTGTTGCTGTTCTGTGACATGGAGCAGACTGTCTCCCTGTTTTATTGCACTCCTGCCTCTGTACGGATCCTTTCGGGGGGATGAAAGGGTTCTCCGGCATTGGAAGGGGTTGCCCAGGGCAGTTGAGATTGGATGTGAGGAAGAATTTCTTTGCTGAAAGGGTTCTCAGGCATTGGAAG
>NW_010312803.1:0-1574 GCF_000700745.2 Antrostomus carolinensis
GGCTCCAGAACTGGATGCAGTATTCCAGGTCACCAAGACTAAGTACTCCAGGTCACCAAGAGACCCCTGCCCTGCCGTGCTTAGCCCAGCCTGTGCTGGTGGAGATGGAGGGGATGGAGGCTGGAGCTTCTCTGCCACAGTGTTCCCTGCTCCCAAATTGATGGCTGGGCCATCCTCAAGAAACAGCAGTGACTCCAAGGGGTTGGTGTGCCTGCCAAGGAGGATGTGTGCTTCTCCGTCACACAGGGAGGGGATTCCATGCCCCCCAGAGCGGTACAGCACTGGGGATCTCTGCCCGTTCAACACCAACCTCCCCAGCACCAACCACCCTTCCCTGTGTCCTCCTCACTGCCAAACACCACACAGCCGCTCGCTCGCCCTCCCGCAGTGGGATGGGGGAGAGGATCAGAGGGTAAAAGTGAGAAAACTCCTGGGTTGAGGGAAAAACCATTTAATAATTGAAATGAAATTGAAGTTAAAATCATGATAATAACAGTAATAATGGAATATACAAATGTGCAGTTGCTCACCACCTGCTGACTAATGCCCAACCCATTCCTGGGTAGCGATCCCAGAGCAGAGACAATCCTGAGAGATCTGAGAGGATCCAAGAGCTTTTCACCTTCATTAATATACTGAACATGACATTATATGATGTGGAATATCCCACTGGCATCTCCAAATGCCAGTTTGGGTTTGCTCATAACTACACATCCCCCAAGTCCTTTGCACCTGCAGACCAGCAAAACACAGGGAAGCTGGAAATGTCCTTCATCTCCCAGTAACAAATAAAAACATTAGTGTGTTATCAAAGTACTTCTCATAACAAATCCCACACAGAAGCCAAAACCCAGCTAGTTTAGCTACTAAGAAGAAAATTAGCTCTATCCTAGCAAAACCAGGACACTCACCCAGCTGCCCTGCCACGGGTCATTAGACAGATCCTTTTTATTTGGCACGTGATTAAATAAACAAAGATGATTCGTTTTGTGGCAGTAGCCAGAGGCTCAACTGGGGACCAACGTAAAGAACCACAGCTACAGAAATGGGAAGGGATAATACAAATAGCACAGAAATCTGGGTGGGTGGCAGCTGCCGTGGCTCTGTGGGATGGGACAAGGTGTTTGCTACAGCGTCATGGAACCAACACAGCAGCGATCAGACGTGTATTAGTCAAAAAGAAACACAAAGAATAGTGACAGATGGGAGAGTTTAACATCCCCAAAATACATCTGAACACAAACGCTCCTAAAAATGGCACGGAGCCGCTATTTCAGGATCTGATAGCCAACGGATTTCTTCACGACTTAGGCACTCGGCAAAAGGCAGCACTGTTTGAAATGGGGTAATCAGAAGATGATAAAAAGCCTAACGACAGCAATAATTCTGGGTGAGGGAAGCGGTGTGAATCAGTTGGTGTTAGATAACAGCTGACCAACTACAGATCTGGAAATAAAGGGTCTTGGTTGCACAAGGGGCGAGCTGCGTGCGGCTGGAATGAAACCAGTGGGACCAGAGAATCACAGAACCCCAGAATCACCGAGATTGCAAAAGCCCTTTAAGCTCATCGAGTC
>NW_010312804.1:0-4067 GCF_000700745.2 Antrostomus carolinensis
GGCCTTATTGAACTTCATGCCATTGGCCTCGGCTCATTGATCCAGCCTGTCCTGCAGATCCCCCTGCAGAGCCTTCCTACCTTCAACCAGATCAACACTCCTGCCCAATTTGGTGTTGTCTGCAAATTTACTGAGGGTGCACTCAATCGCCATGTCCAGATCATTGATAAAGTTATTAAACAAGACTGGCCCCAACACTGAGCCCTGGGGAACACCACTTGTGACCGGCCACCAACTGGATTTAGCTCCGTTCACCACAACTCTCTGGGCTCAGCCATGCAGCCAGTTTTTTACCCAGCGAAGAGCACACCTCTCTAAGCTATGATCCGCCAGCTTCCCTAGGAGAACGCTGTGGGAGATAGTGTCAAAGGCCTTGCTAAAGTCCAGGTAGACAACATCCATAGCCTTACCCTCATCCACTAGGTGAGTCACCTGGTCATAGAAGGAGATCAGGTTAGTCAAGCAGGACCTGCCTTTCATGAACCCATTATTATTAGCATTTGTTAGACAGTTTATAATTGGGGAGAATGATTCTACTGTTATTTGTTAGCACCCCTTTCTCAAAGAGACATTTCCATTCAAATCCAAATCAAAACCTGAGGGTCTAAAGCATACCTTCTAATGTTATAGGTGATGAGCTGAGCTATCACTCAGGAGAATGTATTGACAGAGAAATACATTAAAGAAGTTTGGTTTCCTTAGCCTAGCAAAACAAAAGCTAAAAGAGATAAAATTGTTCCACATAAAAATATGAAGTTGTGAGGGAAAGGTATCAATTATTAAGAAGAATTATTATGATTTTTTAAAATGTTAATGTGAGGGCAAAACAGTAACCAGAAATAAAGGTAGCTTAAAAATAAAGACAGTCCCAAACACCATGAAATTCTGGAACAGTTTTTCAATTAAAAGAAAAACAAAAGTTACAAATAATAATGAGTTAAAATGGAGGTTGAGCAATTTTTTTACTTCAATTACATACGATATGCTTACCTGCGACAGAAGAGTTTTAGATTTGAGGTCCCAAAGGACCCTACTCAGCTTTGAGGTTCTTAAAGATCTACTGATCTTTCCAAATAGTTTTACTTTTTCTGCCATTCCCTTTCCCTCTCCCCAGTTTCTGCCTCATACACAAAAGACAAATTCACCATGTACCATTAGCATCTCTTTCTTTACATGATCCAGTAGCTCTCGTTCTATTTTCTTGACTCTGTGCTTTGGCCTATGGATATTGCAGGTCTCTCTTTTGAAACTGATACAGTGCCCTTTCATTAAGATCACAGACATCCACTCTGCAAACAGATGTTTCAACTAAAGGAGGCTATTTCCTTCCCTCTTTTCGCTGTTCCAGTGATATGTACTGATGTAGTCAATTTTGCCTGAAGCAGGATGGGGAATGCTCACACAGTTTGGCTGTGGGGAGAGCAATTGCTAGCTGATGAATGGTGAAAAATGATTAGAGGTGGTCACATTTCCAACACACAGTACAGAAGAGAAAGTCTGCCCATGAAGTAAAAATCTTACCTACCTATTGCTTCTAAATTTTCCTTGCTTTCTGCCATTTATGTCTTACTGTAATCTCTTCCTTTACAGCTATATTCTCATTTGTTTTAATTCTTCCTCCAGGTTACAAAGACCAGGTAAAGAAATTTCTGTGTCTTTCTCTCAAACTTTCAACTTATTCCTTGTTCTTAGTTTATAATGGACCTTCTGTTCCAGAATCCAGAAGCGATTTGCCTCAGGCATTTAGTTGGGACACATCCATCGGTGTCATCTTCCTCCAACTGCTTTCCAATAACTGAAGAGCCCCAAACCTTCATCATTATCATCAATGGCTTCCTGATTTTGTGGTATCTCTACCTTCCTTCTCGAAGATGTAGGAGGGAGACCGAAAGTCACCAGAACATCTGCCTCTGGCCATCGTCCACAATCTGTGCTAGACTTGCTTCTTCACTTCAGCAGAAATTTGGCAGTGTCATCTGTCACAGCAAAAAGTAACCAAGAGACTTCCACTTCAACAAGTAATTATTTCCCTTTCTTGTGATAAAAATCACAGTTATCTTATTCTGTGTGTGTGTGTGTCTACATACACAAGCACACTTACACAAAGAGCTATAGATAAACAGCCGTACACACATAGTACGATGCTTTTTTCCATCTTGTGTCCATACACACAATTCTCATTCTGCACAAATGCTACACCTTTCTGATTTTAAGTTTTAGATCCATTTACTTCTTCATGTCTCATATTGAAAAATTTCAGTTTCCTGGCCGGGACCTGACATTTTGATTCAGGGCTTATTATAGATATTTTGCTGAACATTATAAATTTAAGATTTCTCTGCCAATGTGAATTAAACAAGAAAAATCATAACTAGGAGTATGGATATTACGTTGCCTTCACACATGAGCTTACGAAATCACAAACACTTTAGTTTAATTTTGGAAATAATAAAAAAAAAAGCAGCAGATCAGGTTCAAAGATGAGCTACAAGAATAATTCAATCTTGTGAAACACACCTAGAGCACAATCTGTTTCTCTCATCTAAAAAGATCAGAAAGTAATTTATTATTCAGCATAAAAGACTGAACAAGAAGAAGATGCAGGTTTCAGATTGGGAAGGGAGCCTAAACAACAACAGTAAACAGGGACCATCATGGGAACTGGTTAAAGTGATAAAATTCCTATAAATCTAGAAGGCTAATGCACACTAGGTGCCCAGGACCAGAAGCCTGAAGCATCAAGTGTCATGCACGTGAGCTGATCACTGTACGTAATGTCGATGTCAGATGCACTATGTCACAGACAGCCCAAAGGCTGAACACACACAGCTGGAACCACACCGGGCAGCTGCCTCAAGCTGTGAACTACCTTACCTGGGAGTATGTCTCTCTTTCTCTCACGAACAGTGTACAAGAGACTTTTTGAAGCTTGTGTCTTCCCAAATCTGACAAAATAGAGTGCTTTTATATGTGAAAATAATTAACATAATATAGAGCCAATTGATGGGACCTCAGGAACTACGGGCTTGGGCACAACCTTGGGTCAGAATTGCTTGTGAGAATAAAATGCAGCACAATCCCTATTCAAAATTACATGCACATTAGTTGTAAAGAAACATGTAATTATTTCCCTTTTTTGTGATAAAAATTACAGTTACTTATTCTGTGTGTATGTGTGTGTACATACACAAGCACACTTACACAAAGAGCTATAGATAAATAGCTGTACATGGCATCCTGTTAACTGGAAAATAATGGGCACTGGTATAAACAAGCAGCTTATAAAGTACAGAGTGTGAAGTAATTTTGTATATAGTTTTTTTTTAATAGTAATTTTTTTCCGTATGATGGAAAATTTTAAAAAATGATACTTAAAAATATCTACTTGCCTTCTAACTACCCCTTGAAACAGAGAAGTAGAATTATCTTAGAAATAAAAGCTACAGAATGAAGTGTAGACAGAGAGAGCTCATATTGATACTGTTTCTTTATAACTGACATTTGGTAAAACATCACTTGAATTTTAAATGGACTCTACATATATTGCTTTGGCATACATATACAAGCACATTGCATAGGTTTTTTTCACCCTTTTGTTCAAGGGAACCAGCAATTTCTTACTCCCAGAGAATCTGTGTTTGAAAATATTTCAAGCTTAGAACAGCAACATTCCTCCAAGCCCCAGCAAACACCACTCCACAGAAACCACTAACCAGGAGATCCCCCTGTACAGTTTATCTGTATTGTCTTCTCCAGTTCACTGTAGGACCAGGCAACTTATATGTACTGGGTTTGCGTGGCAAGGTTTTGGTAGCAGAGGTGGGTACAGGCTTGGCTTCTGTGAGAAGCTGCCAGAAGCTTCTCCCACGTCCAACACAGCCAATGCCAGCCGGCTACAAGACAGACCCACTGCTGGCCAAGGCCGAGCCCATCAGTAACACCTCTGTGATAACATAATTAAGAAAAAAAAAGGGGGAAGGGAAGAGAAAAAAAGCTGCACACTTTGCAGCTACAGAGAGGAGTGAAAAGATGGGAGAGAAACAACTCTACAGACAGCAAGGTCAGTG
>NW_010312805.1:0-50103 GCF_000700745.2 Antrostomus carolinensis
CGGTTGGTCTTACCTTCCTGAAGTTATCTGAAGTCTAAAGCGCAGTAGGTGTCAGGAACAGAAGTGGTTATTTGTGCAAGACTTTATTCTACTACGTAGTTACTGGAGAGGGAGGAGATAATTTGATGTCTCGAGTGGCACCTGTCATCAAACTGTTGTGACACTTATACACGAACTAGTAAGAAGAAAAAGGAAACTTAAATTTGGGTTTGGAAAAAAGAACAAACACACAAATAACATGGAACTACATACAAATGAGGTGTGTGTGCATTTGTAGTATGGGGCTTCTTTATTTCTATGCAGTGGCGGAGTGGGGACAGGGAAGAAGGTGCTTGTTCTACAATAGGACTCCACATACAGATTCTGAAGGCATGTATGGGATCCTGGATGAGATCAGCCTTTCTTCAGCTGCATCCTTTGACTTCTGCTTAAGCCTATTTGGAGCAGACTGCTGTTGAAAGAAAGAGATTAGGCTGCTGGCAAAGCTTTGATAGGGGCTGAAAAATGTGGGACAGCTACAGTCAAGCAGCTGTTGCAGTTTTTCAGTAAGCTTGTTGAGGAGGCACCTGTTGTGTTACAAGGTCGAGTAGAAACTTTGGTAACAAAATACTTGACCTGGAAGAGGAGAATGTTGACCACTGTTAAGTCTGCACACAAACTTCTAGTGCATTTTATTCATTACTGAGTTGGTTTAATTTCCACTAGAGACAGTTGTAGGGACTTTAAAAACTAGTAATATAATCAGAAAAAAAAGTTTATTTTAGGTAACTTTTTAAGAACTGCAATTAATAAATAAGGGAAGAAATACCTTTTAGTGTGTTAATTAAAGATAGCAGGATGCAGAATGATAGTGTCAAAATTTTCAGGATGTCTATAAAGTTTTTAAAAGTAGGCTTAAAATATTGACTGTGATTCATAGCTGTATAAACTTCCCATAATTAATACCATCTATAGATCAATTTTTATCTTGTAGATAGGGGAACATTCTCCCTCAGACTTTTTTCAATATATAAAAAAAATAGAATTAGTCCAGTCTTTATTTCTTTATCATACAAAGAACACCCCTGGAGAGTACTTATGTTAAATCTGATAGAAATCACTTTTATTGTTGTCCTCTGCAGCTTGCCCTATGTAGCAAATGTCTTTGCTAAGGTTTAATTTATTTATTTTTTTAATTTTGTTTGTGTAATTTGTGTTGATTTCCCCCCCCCCCATCTTGATAGCTTCAACTATCCACGTAGAAATTTGGGAGGGGATATATGAAATTTGTGCAAGTATTTGTCTAGTCCATTTTCCAGTGTTGCAGTCAAGATACTAATTAAAAATAATAATGCACAGAAGTTGCTGTCAATTTATAGCAAGTTTCCTTAGTACCTCAGGTGAAGCTTAACTAGATGTACAGTATGTTTTCTATTCTCAATCTAACATACTAAAATATTTTAAAATAATATATTTTGTAAGGTTTGTTTACTCAATTTAGTTTGATCTATTTGACTAAATATATTCAGTTATGGTAACAGAAATTTGAATGTATCGAAATGGAATATAACTAATCCCATTGTAGCATGAAAACCTAAGATCTCATTCATGTAAGAATTTTGGGCTCCTTAATAGCAGATATTTAACTGTTGAGGGTGGAGTCCTTGTGACAGAGCCCTAACTGCTTAAGAGATTCATCTCAAAAAACACACATGTGTATATAAATGGATATGTTAAAAAAACCACTTTTCCAGAGATGTAGAATTAAATACTTTCTGTTGAATCATGTAAGTACACTATTGCATTGTGTTTACCATAAATATCAAGCCAATTAGTATAAAAAAAAAAGTACAGTATACTTAAGGTATGAATTGTTGCCGGTTTGGCCTATGAAATGGAGGTCATCAAAATACAATGACTCAATGAAAACAGCAGTTCTCGTGTTGTTTATTTATTTAGAATCTTTATTGTTTATGCACAGGCCTTATGTATTTGTTAGACACAGGATAACTGTGAAGTTAAACTCTAGTGCTCTTTGTTCTATTAAAAAAAAAAAAAAGCTTTAAATACTCTGTACCTATCAAACAGCAGCCAAAAATCCCAGCTGATGACACTGAACATACAGGATCTGTAGTTCATCTCCCCTCTAGACAAAAGCAGGCTGAGTACGATATAAAACCAATTAAACACAGTAGTTCCAGAAATGTTGCTTGTCTGATGGGGTCAATCTCCTATTTAGTCTTCCTTCATTAATAGCTTCCTGGAAAGCAGCAAGTACTTGTGCAGTTAGTTGATTCCCAGTTATCAGTAGTTTATATTGGTCTAATTCTTAAAGCACTGCAGAGGAATGAAGTCCCTGTTCTAGCAGCCGGTTGTCTGTTAGACAGAGTCACTGGGAGCAAGCTGTGTAACTGGTGAATTAGATGTCTGCCCACGGGGCTGTAGTCAGCAGCCTGTGACAGTACTGAGAGAGGAAAATGAATTTAACACGCACATTGCCTCAATTTTTTTCAGACACTGGCCAGAAGAAGACCCCAGACAAGAAAGATGGGCGACGAATGTCTTTTCAAAAGCCTAAAGGGACTCTTGAATATTCTGTAAGTTACTGCTTTATTGTTAGAATGTCATTGCATAGCAAGTACAGACTTAAAGTTTCATTACAAAATATAAGGAAAACAGTAATGTGCATTACCTTTAATCTTAGAATTCCGTGTATCTGATAGCTTATTTTGACAGGTATAAAATCATGAATTAGCTAGTAATACTTGAGTAATGCTTTTTTATTTGTGGGGTTTTTTTCCTTTAGGTTATTTCCCTCCCCCTCCTCCCCTCCTCCTTAAAAAAAAAGCCCAACCTAATCAATCTGATTCTTTTTTAGGTAACTAGTTAGAAACGGTAAATAACATTAAGTATAAAATCATGTGCGAGTTCCCTGCTTTCAGTATTATTAATAAACTGTTGACATCAGGAGAAATAACAGAATGAAGGTGGGGGGTGAGGAAGCTATATCTGACCTTCTGGTGTTCTCTTAATAGTAGTCATAGGTCTATACCTTTTACTATACAGATCTGTTTCCACAGCAGTATCTGAAAATGGAGCCTTTCTCTGCCTGTTCTGTTCTTGAAATGACCCTCAAACTGTGCTGCAGTCAGCTTTTCGCATTTGTGGTTACTAAGGGAAACTGAAGTGAGAAGTATCTGTCTTGTGTTATATACTAGAAATATAATTAAGCCTAGAAATAATGCTTATAGGGTTGACATTAAAATAGGAAAAGTCTATCACAGTTATCTTTGAATGCTTTTGAAGCTGGACATGATAAAATAAAAATGAGAACTTCTTTATAAAAAGTCTTAACTTGGCTTCTTGGTATTCTCTTATTCCAAGAATGAGATACGGGAGAGACTTAACTCTTTATGTTACATTAAGCCAAGCTGTGGTATGACTTGACTACTGGGAGGGCTGTGATAGCTGTCATAGTCATTTGGAGAGAGGCAGAGGATGTGTGTATTGGAGTGAAAGGCACTTCATTAGTGTGGCTTATATTGGGAATTTGAATATAATTCTAGCCTATATTAAAGATTTACTTGAAGTTGAAATTCAAAAAAGAAATTTCTGCTGCTTAGGTTGTAGCAGCTGAAGAAGAGTAAAGTAAATGTGACTGCTGTTTCTATTACATTAACCTCATTTTGTCTGAAGTAAGTGGGAAAAAAATGCTCAGGTGTAACTCTGTTAAGCTGAGGTTTCTCTTCAGTCAGTAGATCCCCTTAACTTGTCTCTTGCCACCATGTGTGTGCATTTACCTTGTAGGGTACCCTCTGTAAGATTCCAGGCAAAGCTAAAGCACCAAGCTTTCCTTTTTAAATTGGTATGTGTGTGTCAAGTTGTCATGTACTTCTGCAGGTTTTTGTCTTCCAGTAGGTGGGGTTTTAGTTGCAAAAATAACTTTCTTAATATGTACTGAAGTATGCATCACTTCTTTGTGAGTCAAAAAGGCAATTCACAAGAATCAAAGACTTTCTGTCTTTAAACTTAGTCCAACTTCTGAAGGAGCCTGTTGTGAATATGCAACATGGTGCATTTCAGCTTCACAAATGCTGTATTCTGTCTGGTCTTGCTGTACATCTCACTCGTGAAGTACTTGAGTAGCATCAAGTTTTCAGAGCTTTTGGGTGTGTGTCGTGTGTGTATATTTTAATCAAATAAGCAGCTCTAACCTTTAGGAACTGAGGTTATGTTTGCTGTATGTATAAGAGAGGTCTGGTAACTATTGTGATGATTTCCCACTGTTACAGTTTATGACTTTATTCCATGTGAAGAGATGAACTTAGGTCTGGTTTCTACCTTCATCCTACTACCTCTCAAAGCAATAACACACACACACACACACATATTCATATGTCTGCATGTGTTGCTGCTTTGAGAAGCAGTAGAAGGACCAAGGCAGAAACCATACTCCCTGCCCCCTCCTCAAATTGTTGAAAAGTAGATAAATGGTGAGTATCTGCTAAAATCTTTCTAAAGTAACAGTGGGGTTTGTTTTTTTTAGTTTGCTTGTTTGTTTTTTGTTGGTTTTTAAATAATAATTTAATATGGGTTTGGTTTTTTTTCAAGTAACTACATTGTTTTAGGAGGGAAGGGCTTATTTGTGTTCCTGAAGTTCGGAGTGAGATGGAGTCTCACTGATGCAAACTATGGGTTTTTAAGGTGAAGTACACTTCCCATGAGATTTTTTTTTATGGAAATCATTACTTTGGGGACAAATAAACAATATTTTTTTTTCTTTAAAGCTAAAGCCAAAAAGCAGTTAATGTTGAAGACTTTAATCTAAAATTCCCAAAGCATAAAAGTTTAGAACTACTGTTCTGTAGATAGCACCAGTGAGATGGTGTCAACTGATATGGTACAGAGTGAAGAAGGCAAGTCCTAAGCTGCTTCTAAAGACTACAGAAAGCTCTGGTTTATTTTCACTGTTGCTGCTTGGACAGTGAACAGGTTTGGGGGGGTTTTGGAGGTTTTTTGTTTGTTTTTTGTTTGGTTTTGTGGTTTTTTTGGGTTTGTTTTTTTTTAATTAATATAGTTTCTCCTCTTCTGAATGTCAGTCAACAGATTAGATGAGATTTGATACTATCTGTTATTTCAGAATTCATAGGTGGTGCTCCAAACCAATTGTTTTCCCCTCCTGCACACAGCTGACACATGTGAACAGGCTGTAAGGGCCAACAGAGCAAATAGTTTAGGTGTATTATCATTGCTAGCTAGAACTTTCTTTAGTCCTTTTCATGTTGTGGAAATAGCATTTTTGTTGTTTATTTGACATAACTTCATTTTATTAATATTGCACTAGGAGTCTTTTGTGTTACGTGTAGTACAAGCACAACCAGTGTCTGCCTACAGGTGTTAGAAGAGCTAACTACAGACAAATAATGGAGCATAAGCAGTGTTGGTCACTGATCACCAGTGATAATAGAATGCTGGCAGTGGCATGACTTCAACAAAAGCCTTCTAACTCCTTTTCCTTTCGATGAAGAAAAAGGAAATCATTGTGGCTGTTTACAGATAGGTTTTTTTTTTTTTTCTCAAGTGCAATAGACTATACAGGAAAAGCACTTTTTCTTTAAAAAAAAGATTACAAGTGAGCAACTGAGGCAGATGATCTGGTTTATCAGTGTTGGAGGCTCCAATATAAGACTTCCTTTCCCTGCCCCACTCCCTCCCCTTTAACTCTCTGGTGATCAAAGACTTTGATCTGCTTATCTGCTACTGAAATAGCAGATAAGCATCTAATACAGAGAGTATATTGGCCAGATCATGAGAAGAACCTCACACAATTAATGAAAGTCACAGAAACTTAGAGTAGACCAGAGTCTTAAGACTGTTCTAAGCCAGAGTCCTCAGTGTTGACCTTACTAGTCTTCCTACATGTGACCTTTTCCCCAGTGCTAAGCCCAGCATCCAGAAACTGGGTCTGGACTCTCTTTTGTTGTTGTTGTTTTATTTAGAAGCTAGTTAGATGGTGTATACTGAGAACAAAACTACAGGAGCTTCTGAAGTCAGCTTCTTAAGGTAGAACAAGGAGGAATTTTTGATCCTTTCTTAGTTCCAAGGGGTGTGGGTGGAAAGTGCTTTTGTGGTGACCATCAAACAGGTGAAAGTTTGCTAGACTTTGAGCATAAATATTTGGAATTTCTTACTGTAATAACTTGCTGAATGTATTTATTTTGAGAGTAGATAAATGGTGAGTATCTGCTAAAATCTTTCTAGATTAACCAGATTTTGCTTCTAAAGGTAGCTTGGATAGAGAGTGCTAAAGGTTCTTCTCTGTTCTGGTGCAGCTGGTTTTATTGCCATTGTAAAGCCTCTACATGCTGTTTAGACTACTACACACTAAAGAGTTTTTGCTTTTTGCTTGGTGCTGCCATTTCAAAGCCAGAGATTGTATTCTTGTCTGACTGACAGTTTTCTTTGAGCATGCTACTGTCATAGACTTTCCCCAATCTGGGGAAATTCAGAAAATGTGGATCATAATGATGACATATTACTTTATCTGTGGTACCTTTTACCTGATTTTAAAATTTTTTTGAAGTTGCTTTTATGATCTTTACAAGTTCTATTTTCCTGATGTTGCTTATTGTAGAAATTAGGCCTATAACAATTAGTTAACTTGATGTTTCTAAAGGCTTGGGTACAGCACCAAAGTTGTTGTGTTGTTTTCTCTCCTTTGTCCTCATAACTTCTGCTAGTCTTCTCATCTCTTTAATTTTGTTAGTTCCTTTTAATACTATTAAACTACTGTTTTGTTATTTTTCTGGTTTTTGGACAACTAGTCTTGTAATACTGAAGACTTGAAAAAAATATGCACTCTGATTTATATGTATTCAATGTATAATTTTTAATGGAGGAATGAGTGAACTCCAGTTGAGATGCAATGACAGTAAAGTTCATTAAAATATCAGTAGAGAATTTGGTTTTAAATAAGGCTTTTAAATAACTTTGTGAGCTGCTGATCTGACAGAAATGAAGGCAATTTGAACCATTGTCTGTGGTGACTCTGAAGCTATTTTGTCTACTGGTGCACAAAAGCACACCTGGCAAACTCAGGTATACAAGTAGTGGTCCATTAAAAATGGAAAAGGGGGTAATGGGATGTACTTCTGCTCAAATGGGGACGCAGTGATTTGAAGGGAGTGTTTGATTTGGGATTTTCTTGGAGAAGGAAGATGAGAGGTATGGATCTTAAGTGGCTCTTTCTGTATCTAGTCATATCTGTAAAAACTGATTTTAGCTAACTTAAAATTTTAGACTTATTTGTATATGTATGTAAGTGACTACATAAGGTAACAGTAGCTGGATAATAAGGTCTTATGTGTCTTATCTCTACATAAGAGAGTTGATGGCTAGAAACTCTTGTTACTGAGTATAGGAAAGCTATTTATATTTTAAGAAGCTCTTTTTTCAACAACAGTTATTGTACAAAGCAGAGTTTGTGTGTGTGAAGTTTAACTCTGTCCTAAAGAAGTGATTCTTGTTTTCTTTTTACTTTTTCATTAATCACTATCTTCCAGTCTTTGTACTGAAGTCAGTATAGTGAAGGAAGCAACGCAAGTGCATGTTATGTATTGAACCACTTCAAGGCACCAGCTGACCTACTCAAATCCATTTAGTATTGTTTAAGTGAATGAAATAGTGTTTTCACATACCTAGCGGTTGTTTTTCAGAGGGCTATTTCTGTTGGAACAAATCTTGCCGTTCTTTTAAAATAACGAAGCAATGCAATCACTGGTCATCATCCCCCTTCTCTTCTCAAAAGGGGGAGTTTTCCCATAAAGATTCAGCATAATCCTTTAATATCCAAATATTTATATAAAATACTTAATATTCAGAATAGTATTTAAATAGCTACATGCATAATGTATAGCAAGTTTGTTTCCTGGGAGGGAAGGAATGACTTACTGCCCTCTCCTCTGGTATTGAATTGATGGGGAAAAAATGATTGGAAAAGCTGAGAGGGCGACTGTAGTATTAGTGGCACACTTTTAATTCCTTAGTTCTTAAACTATGCTTTTCCACAAAGTTGTTATTTGAGATTTTAGCTGTTCAGGTTCTATTTTTGAAATAATAGGAAGCCTGAGAATTGGAAAATAGGCCTTCAAATACAGGGAGATACTTCAGGAAGTCTTTATTACACGAACAGTTTCTCTGTTTTAAGAAGGTATCAGTGCTAGTCTCTGAAATCCCATGTACTGTGGAGATTCACCTGTGCAAACTTTACAGCCAAATAAGAAAAGGAAGCTTATATTTGCCCTTCTTGTGTTCGTGATTTGTGAGATAAACTCTTTAGTTGCCAAGAGATCTCACCAGATGGTTTTATTTCTGAAGGCAGAAAAGAGTGAATGCGCTCTTAAAGGGCTTAAGTTTTGTGGGTTTTAATTGAATACTTTTAATGAATTTATTTTATATCATATATCATAAGTTTGTCTAAAATCTTAAATGTTTCAATCCTTAAGTGATACTTAAGGAATATCTGCCTAGCAACTGTTGTCCTCTAACACCTATGTGAGAGCAGACTTTTAAATTAGGCAAAGGTTTTATATCTCAGTTTACAGTTTGTTTTAGCAAACCTTCTGTATTATGTAGAGCTTCTGGTGGAAACACTACTGTTCCTTGATATGGTTGTCAGTTCTTTTATTGTCTCTGGAGCAAGTAGTACATACCTAGTCAAGTTAGGGTCCTGTTTTGATTTTTACTTTAGTACCAATTAAAAGTGGCATATGAGAATATTCTTATTTTTCACATATCTATGTGAACATATAGTGCTGAGTTATTAAGAAGTAATACGATACAGTCTTTCATACCTGAATTACTAATAGAGAGAGATGTTTGCTGCTTTATTTAGCTTAATGGCTTCCTAGCTAAAGAATTGTCATAACAGAATTAGAAAATTATCTAAAAAAAGCTAATTGCCATTTCTTTGGCAATACTTATCTTTCTTTCTTTAGTGAATCTAGGCTGACAGATGCACCTTTACAAAATGATAATGAATTCTGTATGGAAAGGAATTCTTTAACTCTCAGTTGTGAACCTTAATTATGTTACTAACCCAAATTGCCCTCTTTTTTGGTCTGTTGAACTATAACAGCCTTCAGTGTATATTATATTTGTAGCACTTTCTCTTGCAGTACAACCCACTTCTGTATTTAAAGGATATAGTTTACTTTTATATCTGTCAGTTAAACTTTGTTATTCCTGTACTGTCAATATATGTTCCTTAATATGAAAAAAGTTAATAAAGAGAAAACTTTCCTTTTCTTAAATTCTTTTGGGATGAGTGTTCTGTATGGTGTTAAGTTTTGGAATATTTAAGTGGAACTATGTCTTGAGGAGCAATTAATTTAACTTTTTATGTACTACTTTTGCAGCCAATAGGAGCTCTGTTTGCCAGCTTTTCTTGAAATGCAAATAAAATATATTAAAATATCAAATATTTAATCATTCAATGTTAATTAACACTATAACTTGTAGATACATATTCTTCTGAAAATGTTTGCTGCTTCTGTGAAGAGTGAGTGTGCCTTGTTACATTCTACTGACACCAAAACATACAATGCTTATTAGTTTAATTCAACTGGAACAGTCCACAAGAAAGTATGGCTGGAAGCAGGCTAGCCCAGTGTATGTTTTGTTACTTACCTTCACTGCAGTGCAGTTATGGAAACAGTGTCTTTTTCTTTTGGCTCCAAATGCTGCCTTTTTCTGTGTGACAGTGTAAGGTCAAGGTCTACTCTCAGAGCAAGCAGTACCAAAAGCTATTAAAACATGTATACTCAGACTTTTCCTTCCCTCCTGTTACCCTACCCTCAGGTTTGTTTGTTTTTTTTTCCCTACTCTGCTTCAATTGTTCAAGCAGAACACAGTTGACAAAGCATACAAGACATGGTGATCCCACATTTTTGTTAAGGAAGTAAGGGAAGAGCACAAGATACCTAGTGGGTATGCAGAATCAGCTAATGATATCCACTGGCTTTCTACAGAACAGTTGTGTGTAGAACTTGCACTATGAAGAAAGTTCACTTTTTCCCCCCATCCCTACTTTCCCTTGGAAATTAAGTAAAGAAAAGGGAATTCAAGAGAAAGCGTCATTTTCTGTAATTGACAAGAAAAGTTCAAGTTAACTGAATAGCCTGAAAACAGAAGGAAAGTTAAACCTGTGAATAAGTACTCTAACACTATTTATATAGAGTGGAAAGTGTATAACTTATGCAGATGTAATAAGAGGGACAAATGAGAAGACACTTAAGACAGGAGTCAGTGGATTTTTTTTTTTTTCTAGCTGTGCTCCATACAACATAAATGTAGCTTTGCTTGTATTGCTTCATCTTCCCTTGACTGATAAGTCATTTTTCCTGGTGCAGTGTTTATGAAGCCCTGTGCCGTTATACAATAAAGTTATTTTGGTTGTAGGCTCCTTTGTCATATAATCTACACTGTTCTTAAATGCTTGCTATGAATTTACCAAGCTGAGTGGTGCAGTTGCAGAGGGACGGGATGCCATCCAGAGGGACCTTGACAGGCTTAAGAGATGGGGCCTGTGCTAACCTCATGAAGTTCAACAAGGCCAAGGGCAAGGTCCTGCACCTGGGTCGGGGCAACCCCGAGCACAAATACAGGCTAAAACACAAGAAAAACATGGACTAGTTAGAATGAGTCCAGAGGAGGCCATGAGGATGACCCGAGGGCTGGAGCACCTCTCCCATAAGGACAGGCTGAGAGAGTTGGGGCTGTTCAGCCTGGGGAAGAGAAGGCTCTGGGGAGATCTTATAGCGACCTTCCAATACCTGAAGGGGCTACAAGAAAGCTGGGGAGGGACTTTTTATAAGGGCAATTAATGAGAACAAGGGGAAATGGCTTTAGGCTGAAAGAGGGTAGGTTTAGATTAGATATTAGGAATAAATTCTTTCCTGTGAGGGTGGTCAGACACTGGAACAGGTTGCCCAGGGAAGTTGTAGATGCCCCCTCCCTGGAAGTGTTTAAGGCCAGGCTGGATGAGGCTTTGAGCAACCTGGTCTAGTGGAAGGTGTCCCTGCTGATGGCAGGGGGGTTGGAACTAGATGATCTTTAAGCTCCCTTCCAACCCAAACCATTCTGTGATTCTAATTCTTTATTCTGAAATACTGTCTGTGAATAAAACTTTTTTCCCTTTGCTTTCTTCTATGGGTTCATATTGAATACATTTTGGGAGATGGAGGTGAAAATAAGATGTTGAAAAAATACTTTCCTTACTTGGGAATCACCTACTCAAAATGCTTGTGCTCCATCTGCTGTCACACTGATTGACCTGTTTTACTTCAGTATTTTTTCTTTTTATCTCAATGATGGATTTTACTTGAAAGTCATGTTAACAGAAGCTTATTGCAGTAGGAAGAGAGTGTGTTTGCATTTATGGCGATTGCTTCAGCTTTTCCATAAGTGAAGAATGGAGTTGAAGAGGGAGAATGAAGGGTTCTGTGAAAACAGTCAATCATGTATTGGTCCAGTCATACCCAGCAGTGAATTTATAGACCAGAAGTTCTGGTGCAGTAGCTCAGCCTACAGTCCAGTGTATGTGACTGATATTTCTGGCCACCTGAAAGGCAGATGTCCTTATTCGGGATTGCAGCAGACTAATATTAGTGGGTAGGTGGTATGTTTTCTGGGGTTTGTTGTTTTGTTTTGGTTTGTTTGGTTTTTGTGGGTTGTTGGGTTTGTTGGTTTGGTGGTTTTTTTGAGCAGTTTTAAGATATGAAGACTTAAAATTCATAAAACTCCCAGTAAATCTACCATGTGATAAAATTTCTAAGCCACTATTTGAACTAACTGCTTACAGGTTTGTTCTTCTTTTTCTTTTTTTCCCCAATTGATACAGGTGGAATCAAGAGATACTTTAAACAGTATTGCCTTGAAATTTGATACAACACCCAATGAACTGGTTCAATTAAATAAGCTTTTCTCCAGAGCAGTCGTTCCTGGACAGGTACTATTAAACTATATATGTTACTTATCCAACAAAGACGTTTTTCCCCTATATTTCTCATCTCTACCAGAGAAAGTGTTAAAGTACTTTTCTTACTGGTTTTCCTCTTGGCCTTGTAAAAAGAGTTTTTCAGTTTTCTCTAGTTTGTGAATTCCTTGTACCTAAAAAGGGAACATGTAATGAAGCTACCTGTCTCTCTTAAATAAGATCAGAGAACTTTTAAAACTATTTATACTTAATGGTATAATAACCCTTGGGTACAAGCTACATTGTTACTTTGTAAATACAACAGGATGGTTACTGACTCTAGCTCAGGGTACTGCTTACAAACAGCATTCCTGACTGCATGTTACTCCCTGCAATTATATTTTAATAAATTGAATAATGTTTCTATTCCACTCCAAAAACTTGCTGTCTTTACCAGCAGTATATGAACTATCATTCATTACTTATAGGTTACTATTGCTTACATCTTTTTCTTTCTTTCTTTTTTTTTTTTTTTTTTTTTTTTGCCTTCACATTTCACTTCTCTTTGAAAGCCAGGCCTGGAAACAAGTGATAGGTCAGCTACAGTATTCACCATTGGCCATTTGGTATTAGCCCTCTGTTTGAAAAAATTCTGTGTTTATTTCTGAGTGCTGCAAAAATACATCTAGGCTGCTTGAATGCATACCATTTCCAAAAAGCATCTTTAAGGGGTGAATAACCTCAGCAGATTTTTTTTTTTTTTGCATTCAGTGCTAATAATTATGTCAATGAATTTGTTCCTCAGCCCATTTCTTGGTTGCTCAAATAGTAGAGTAATAGCAAGAGAAATAATTGTACAGGTCTTCCTTCGACACTGTATGTGGTGTTTCTGGCATGCTGTATACTTTTAATGCTTTCTATCTGAAATTTTCCCTCAATTATTATGATGAAAAATCAGTCTTATCTCAAGATAGCATTTAAATACTTTAAAAGCTAGAATTAAGAAGTACTCTGTGTGGTATTGTTTATTCCCTTAACTCATAGCTTCTGTTAATACTAATGGGAGCAGGAATTATTTTGTATAGCTTATTTTGAGAAAGCATAGCAAATACACCTGAACTTGTGGAAAATCTAAAATTAACCTGGAAGCATAACTTCTAACTACACTATATCTTCTTTATAGATTTTGTATGTTCCTGACCCAGACTACATTTCTAGTGTGGACAGCTCCCCCTCTCTAAGTCCTATAAGTCCCCTATCACCTACATCTTCCGAAGCAGAGCTTGACAAGGCTACAGTAAATGTAGGTATACCTGTTGTCCTTGAAATTAATTTGCCCTTGCAAGATAAATGTTATAGATGCTGTGGTTTCTTCTTAAACTGTCCTTTCATTTTGGGTAGAAAATATTTTACAACGCTCAGAGTTGAAAAGTAAAATAGTACCTTTTAAAAAGTAAAGACAAGCTTTTAATTTTTGTAAATCAATTTTCTATGTGAAAACTGATTTGAAGGCAAATTATATGTAGCAAAACACTAACATTGCACACTGAATTCTTAAATGCTATTTTCTGTTGCATTTCTGTATTTGTTACCTTTCAGAACTAGTTAAACGTTTGTCTCTAATCTTATTGATAGTTTTTGTAGCAATGATGCACTGGCAAGAGAGCTAAAAAGTGAAAAGGTAAGAGCTCCCCCTGCTCCCTGTGGAGGTGTGAGAGAAGGTTCTCTAGTTTCATTTAGCAAAACAAAGAAGAAGAAAAAAAAAAAAAAGACTGTTTCAGTGGAGGGCTAATACAGATTTGATTATAGCTGACTTCTGCTCAGTAGTTCTGGCTTTGTAGGTTTTCAAATACTGTCAAACTAAACAATCAGAGCTGCTCTGTAATTCAGCTGGAATGTAGATTTTTGGCTAGGTGCTTTGTAAAAGCGTATCTTTCCAGGAACACTGGTTTGCTGTCAGCAGTATTCCATGAGGAGAACTCCAACCAGGAAGATGCAGTATTGGAGCCTGAGCTTCTCTGCAATTTATGCAATTACGACCTTTTTCAGATGTTTCTTACTGTATCACTACTATTCTTTTCCCAGTTATTATTATTATCTTTTCTCTCAAATAACAAATTTTCCTGATAACACCTATTGATAGTGCTCAGTCAGGTTGTCAGATGTCTACTGCAGGATTCTGTGTGCTCAAAGTTTAGGAAGATTTGAGACTTGAAGCATTTATTTATTTGCTTGCATGATGTAATGTCTACTGCAGGATTCTGTGTGTTCAAAGTTTAGGAAGATTTGAAGCATTTATTTATTTGCTTGCATGATGTGGTCCGGAGTAGTTTAAATATAAAGGTGTTGCTTTGTTGCTGAATAGGTTCCCAAGCTGCATTACAAAGGCTGATATGACCCTTCTACCGAAAATTACTGTTTCGTTTTGCTATTATACCTTTACTCTGACCTAGTATGCATATTCTTATGAGGTGTTTGCTGTCATTTGTACTGAATATTTTTTTGTGTTTTACAGCAAAATGAATGTGTTGTAGCACAGTAAATAGACTAGTCTGCAAAAACTAGTAGTTAGGCCTAACCATATTGCATATGTTATCAGAAGTTACTCAGGGGAAAATTATTAGTTTTATTACTAGAAGTTAGAGATCTTCCTACAATACACTGGATCCCATAGCAGAAAAATACTTTATTCTTGCTTTTTTGGATTATTTTATGTATGCTTGTTTGCATACAGTAGATGAGGAGGCTTAATAGTGTAACCATATCTGTAACTTATTTGAAACTTATTTATTGAGTCTATACACATAGCAGAGATAGAAGATTGAAAGTGTGGAAGAAACAAAGTAGAATAAAATACTTCAAAATTTAAAATCCTTTTATGCAAAAGGCTTTGTTTACTGTATGCAGTTCAATGTTAGCAACAATTTGAGCGTTAAATTTCATTTAACTGACACTTACTGTATTCTTGCCAAACTATTTTGTGCATCTCATTACCTGTTGTGGATCACTCGAAGTTCTTAAATGCTTCAGGGAAAATCGAACAAATGATCAATGTGACAATATATAATAAAGTGTTATGGAAATTTCTGTTTCTGAGGTCATGTTCTGAGACATGTAAGGAGGGAAGGGGTGTTCCTAGGTACAGTTTGTCAAAAGAAAGCAAAGAACAAAAATCACTTGTACCTGTCAATGTGGACTCCATGTATCTGTCTGTGGGGCTTGTTTGTTTTGTTGGTTTTGGTTTGGTTTCGGTTTTTGTTTTTGTTTTTTTCTTTCAAACAGTAAAATCAGTAACACAGAAAGCACTCGTCTTCTATTTGAGGAATTAAGGCTGGAGGATTTTGCTCTTCATCATAGCACCCATTTTTCATATTTCTCTTTTCTCTCTTTGCTGATCACTGTCCTTATGAATGAGAGAAATACTAGCATATATTTTCTAATGTTCTGTTTCTATGTCTGTCGTCTTTGACTGTCCTCCAATTTTTACTCCAGATTTACAGTTAAAATTTAGCACATTTCAAGGTAAAAAGGATGTATTACACTGTATAATATGAAGGAGTCTTCTGTTGTGCTATGGTTATTGAAATTCGTGAGTTCTTGCTAGAAATTGAGTAAGATAACTAACCAACATCTGAGCCTCTGTTAAGGCAAAATATAAACTACGATACATTCTGTTCTTTTATTTCTATTTTATCAAACACTGGAGTAGTTTAACACAACTATGTACTAAATACAAACCAGCACGTGTCTAATATAAGACCTGAATAACTGTGTCAAGTTTTTTTCCATTGCTACGCTTAAGCTAAGACTGCAGTGTGTATTTCAATAAGTTTGTTAGTGTCGGTGTGTACGTAAAGACTTCACCTTAGATTTTTAAGCCTTTCTTATGCTACTGGGTTTTGTGAAGAGTTTCTTTATTCAGTAGTCTGATGCACATATTTGAAAAGATACAATAAGCTTTACTACGTATAAAACTTAAAATCCATTTAAAAATATGTAGTGACAGGGGTGTCATTATTAAATTTTAAAGTCTGCCACCAGTATTATTCCTGCTTCTATGTTGTGTGACAGTATGAATGAGAAATAGTTGGATATCAGCTGGGAATTCTTGCAGCCACTTGTTAAGTTATATGCATCACAAAGATGACCACATAATTTTTAGGAGAAAGGTGTATATAAAAGTAGAACTCATCTCCAGGAGGTTTGCTTTTTAGTTATATCTTCATAAGCTTTTTCAGCAAAATTCAGTTCAGTATTCTATAAGTTGTTCCATTAGGTTTTTTTGTTTGCTTTCTAAGTCAAATTGAAAGATGCAGGCAAAGGCTAAAGTAGTGCCAGAGATGATGAACTGTTGTGCATAATGTTCCTGGATATGATTAAAAACATTTAGCTGCAATCTGTACTAGTGAATAGAACTGAACAGAAAAGCAGAAAACCAAAGGGAACATAGAAGTTCACATTTTTTTATAAATAGCAATATTTTATTAGTAACTAAAAATAGCAGTTATGTATGAAATGAAAGTCTTTAAATGTTGGTTGAGGTCCAAGACAGGGTTGCTATAAACAGGGTGATTATAAAATAGGCTGGCACAGTTTGTATATTATACGTGTAGCTTCTATTTGAAAACATTTTTTTTATGTCTGTCCAGTCCCTGGTAGGGTTCCATGTTCACTAGTTTGTTGGATGTACTGTTAGACAGCATGATAGATAACTTCCTGTTATCTGTGCAGGAAGGTCATGAAGGAAATCTTCTGGAACTTATGTCCAGGTATGTGAAAGACAGATGGTTGGGAAAAGCCTGAGTGAATTTACCAAGGACATAGCATGCCTGACCAAAGCGATTGCATTCTGTGATGAGATGACTGGCTCAGCAGATGAGGGAAGAGCAGTGCATGTTACTTACCTTTACTAGAGCCAGGCCCTGAACACTGTCCCAAAGCAGCCCTGTTATAATACTGGAGAAATGTGAACTGAATGGGTAGACTACAAGATGGGCTGGAAAATTGGCAGGATCTTCAGGTTCAAAACAAGTCAGCATTTGTGTATGTGGTTGGTCATATTTTGTTGTTTGGTTTTTGGTTTTGTTTGTTTTTTTCTATGTGGTGGACAGTTAAGAATCCTTGAGAATCCCTATTTGGGCTGATATTGTTCATAATCTGTCTGTAAGTGACTTTAATGGTGGGACAGAGGTCAGAGTGCTGTGAGCAAGCTTGGAGGTGGGGGGCAGCAAAAATTAGGGAAAGTGGTCAATACACTGGAGGGAAGGACAAGGGCATTTCATCAGAAGGACATCAAGAGTCTGGAGGGATGAAGTAACAGAAACCTTATGAAGTTCAACAACAGCTAAGACCTGCGTGGGACAGAAAGAGCCCCATGTGGCAGTGTGGGGTGAGGACTGGCTAGCTACGTAGCAGCTTTGTAGAGAAAGACTAAGAGCCAAGGAGAGGTTGAGGCTAGTCTCCTGGTAGAGATGTTGAACAATGTCCACTTGTGATGGTGAGGGCTCATCACATGCCAGATGGCAGATGAAAGTGGAATACCAGCAGGTTAAAGAAAATTATTATTCCCCTGTCTGCGAGGCTTGTGAAGCTGCATTTGCAGTGTTGTGTCCAATTCTGGCACCTCCAGTACAAGACAAAGACTGACACGCTGGAGAGAGTCCAGTGGAGGGCCATTAAGATGATCAGGGAATTGAAACATGAGGCACAAGGGCTGCCTGGGAGATCTGCAGTTTTTTTAGTCTGGAGAAGAAAATACTAATCGACAACCTGATTTCTGTGTTGTACCCCCTAGCAGATAGGTTAGAGGGAGGAGGAGAAGAGTTGGAACCTTCAGGGGTTCATCATAAAACAATGGGCAGCAACAGGTGCAAGTTGTTGCACAAGAGGTCCTGGTTAAATAACAGGAAAATAATTTTCACTGTGACGATGGTTAAACACTGGAGTGGGTTTCTTGGAGATGCTCTGGAATCTCCATCCTTGAAGACTTAAACTCAACTGGAAAGGCCATGGGCAACTTGATCTAATGTAGGCTTAGGCCTGCTTTGAACACAGGATTGGATTAGCTGACCTTCAGCAGGTCCTTACAAAATAGTGTATAATATTATGGAAGGATAACAGAAGACATTTAATAGGACTTTTGTTGAAGTTAGAAAATAATCCTTTCTACTAACTTTTGCTCAAATTTTGCATGTGACAGTATATCAGATGGTTTCCTTCTGAGTTCTGATCACTATTTTGTAATTTCTTTCCAGGTTGATTCTGAATATCTTTGCCCATTTGCATTTCTTAGCATGGGCTGGTTAAACTAGTGTGCTTCATTAGTCATATATGCTGTCAGATCATAGTAGTCCTTTAAATTGCAGTGGATTTGTAACACTATTTTTACATTTGCTTTTGTGTTAAAGAACAAAAATTACACAATAGAAAAATTTTTCAAGTTAATATTACAGAAGGCAGGTTGCTAAGGTTGTGGCATGTTTATTTTTTTTTTATATTCCCTTTCAGGATCCAGATGGAGTCCAACGGAAAGAGTTGGCTGCTTCACCAGCACATGCGTGTGTTCGGCCTGCAAGAGTGGTTTCCTCTACCTCGGAAGAGGAGGAAGCATTTACAGAGAAATTTCTGAAAATTAATTGCAAGTACATCACTAATGGCAAGGTACCTAAACATTCAGGTTTTCCTGTTACTGTATGAGATATAAAAATAAAGTACACTTAAACCATAAACTACAGTAAAATTTAGTTATTGATAGGTAGATGGGTCAGCTTATATACTTAACTATGTATATGAATATATTACTTTTTATTCACTACTTCCTTTGAATTCCCAGACTTACTTGCTTCTTAGACATGATACAAGCAGTTAATGTGCGATTAACCTTATGTAGCCATAATGTTAAGTGATTCTCTTGTGTTGAGGGTATGATGTCTGTTCCCTACATTAGTATCTCACATAAGTAATTCTCTTTACTTATAGTGGAGAAGGACATACCTTAAACTATAAGTTGTGTAGCTTCACTTCCATTTTCCTAAAGCAGAACAGTGCGAGCTGAATTAAACTCTGATTCTGTAAAGAAATATTTCTGTATTGGGTATAGGATGGTAGAAATCTTGATTTATTTTTTTTTTAATATTTTTTTTCCTTTGAAGCAATAATTACACTTCTTTCAGTAGTGTCATTACACAAATGCCTTCAAGTTAGTGACAATTAATTGCATTCAGCTCATAGGTGCTCAGGTCTTGTGCAGATTTTTAGGGACTGAGAACAATGTCAAAAGACTACCTCAAAACTCTTCAGGGGAAAATAAATGTATTGCTCTCCCACCCCACAGAAAAATAACTATTAGACACTTTAATCATGAAGAGTCATGCCTTCACTCAAGCTGAATGAATGCAAAGAACTCAAAGTACTTGTAGTGCTTCCTCCTTCATCTGAAGTTTTGGTATGTATATACAAATACTGCTGATCCTGTGTTGCTCAGCAGTAGGTTTGCAGATAAGTTACACTAATGATAAACAGATTAATAAGAATCTCCTAAACCAGCTTTTTGTTTTTTTTTTTCTGTTGGAAAGGGTTGCAGGTCTGTGTATGTCTAGCCTTGAGGCCTTTTGACAGTACGTGTGTGTTGGCAAAAGCTATGTGTTAGGAGTTGGTAAGACAAGTACTGGGAAAGCTTTGTTTGTTACTTCCTTCTACTTTGCAGTTAATTTGCTTCATTCCTTACATCCTGTTCCTAGGTCTTTTTTTTTTTTTTTTTTTTTTTTTAAAGTGATCCCAGGCAGGTCATTAAAAGACCTTTTTAAGTGCTTTGATGTAAAGGAATTGCAACTGTGAGCCTCTGTTAGAAATTGTCTGTACAGGGAAAATATAATCTAGGGTTAAAATTTACAGCATATTATTTTTATCACAGAATCACAGAATTGCCTCGATTGGAAAAGACCTTTATGATCATTGAGTCCAATCATTAACCCAACACTGACAAGTCCCGAACTAAACCCTGTCCCTGAGTACTATGTCTACACAACTCTTAAATACCTCCAGGGATGGTGACTCCACCACTTCCCTGGGCTACCTGTTCCAATGCCTGAGAACCCTTTCAGTAAATAAATTCTTCCTAATATCCAAGCTAAACTTCCCTTGAGACCATTTCCTCTTGTCCTGTTACTTGGGAGAAGAGACTCACCCCCACCACTGTACACCCTCCTTTCAGGTAGTTGTAGAGAGTGATAAGGTCTCCCCTCAGCCTTCTCTTCTCCAGACTAAACAACCCCAGTTCTCTCAGTCACTCCTCATAAGACTTGTGCTCTAGACCCTTCACCAGCTCTGTTGCCCTTCTCTGGGCATGGTCCAGCAGCTCAATGTCCTTCTTGTAGTGAGGGGCCCAAAACTGAACACTGTACCCGAGGTGTGACCTCACCAGTGCCCAGTACAGGGGTAAGATAATTTCCCTGGTCCTACTGGGCACACCATTCCTGATACAGGCCCTTGGCCACCTGAGCACACTGCTGACTGATGTTCACCCAACTATCAACACCCCCAAGTCCCTCTCTGCTGAGCAACTCTCCAGCTACTCCTCCACAAGCCTGTATCGCTGCCAGGGGTGGTTGTGGCCAAAGTGCAGAACTCAGCATTTGCCCTTATTGCAACTCGTACTATTGGTCTTGGCCCATTGATCTAGTCTGTGTAGATACCTCTGCAGAGCCTCTCTCCCCATAATCAACAGATCATGTACTGTAATTCCTCATCAGAACATTATGGGGAGGGTTCACACCATCTGTCTTTGACTTGCATCGTCACAGCCTATTTTCCACGAGCTTCAAGGAGAATTCTGTTTCTGAAGAATTGTATGCTCTACTACAGTATCAGCCCATACTTGGGGAGATGGGTAGGGAGAGAAATGAATGTTAACTTGCTAAGATTTGAGTGCCAGATTTCCTAAGTTTAGCATGTAATTTAGCCTTTGTGTCACATGTGGTAGGAATATCCTCTGTCGTCTTATCCTCCCCTTGATACATTTCCTGATGATGCAGGATGATAAATCTTCAAAGGTTTTCTGGAGAAGGCTAAAAAGATTAATCCTCTGCTTCCCACTCTGGAAGTGATTTTGAAGTTCATTGTGAACTATTTTATAGGGCTTCAGATGTGAAGTCTCAGTCATCACTGTGACTGATGCTTGTAAGCTAAAATCTAGTGAAAGCCTCTCTTTCAATGTGTTTAATTTCACATATGTGAAAGTGCTTGCATTAAGGTAAGACTGGCTCGTTTCTCACTTTTCAAGACTGCTTTTTGTGTGTTTGGTTTTAGTCTGTGACTGGACAAGCATGCAGTAGCTGGAACCTGGAAACATTTGCTCTGTTATAATATTTGCTTTGTCATCTGTTTCTGGCTACTGTTAGAGACAAGGTGTCAAGCATAGTTAGAAATGGGGTGGTATGGATATGCCACGTACTCATCAGACAAAAAATTCAGTGTAGAGTAACCAGTATGCTGTGGAGGAACACCTGAACTCGCTGTTCACTGCGTATCACATTACAGAATCACAGAATGTGAGCATGCCCTTTATTGCAGCCGCACCATTTGCTGCTTTTGTAGATAAGTATGCTGCTTTATTTTTTCGTTCTTTGCAGTGTTTGTTGAAGGCAAAAAAAGATATCTTAAAGAGTCTGCTTGATTGAAATTAAAAGTAATAGAGAAGCTTTGAAATTCTTTGTTGGTTCTCATGTTTGCTAGTTTACTTGCATTATTTTGAAAAGCAGTAGGTAAAAGAAGATTACTAATACTAAATCTTAAAACCAAACAAAAACCCCCAAAATACCCTACCTGGCAATATGGGCTCAAAAAAACACAAACACATTGTTCATGAAGTGAAAAGACGGACATTGACGAGGTTTGTTCAAAACTTCTACAAGAAACAAAGAATAAAACTAAATTATTATCTTTAAGATAAAGGCTTCAGAAACAATGAATTACAGATTTTGTTCTACCTTCCGTGTTCGAGAACATAATAGAATTATTTAGAGAGAACTCCTGTTTGAAAACTGCTTGTCAGAAGTCCCCTCAAACTTTAAGTGTGTTTTACTCAACTTCCTAATCTTAATGTTCAGACTCACCAATGTCATAAGGTTTGTCTCTAATCCTCCCTTTATCATGATTGTTTGAATTTCTATCATCTCAGATATTGTATAGGATTTAGGGCTCCCACTTCCCGAGGTTTAAGGAACTTTAGTGGAAAAAAGTTAAAGCCTATTCAGAATGGAATATCTGCACTCAGGTGCAGTTCAATCTACTTCCAATATGCATGGCTTTTGCTTATCTGGATTAATATTTTTCTGGATCAGCTATAAGACTAACAGGATCTATTTTTAATAACCTAGTGTGTCCACATAGTTTTCAGTAATAAATTGGCTCAGCAATTCTCCTTGAGGCTGTTAAATCTGAACTTCACCCAAATACAAGTTCACTTCATATCTTTAGAATCTGTTTTATATACAGAAAAATTGACTTCTACAAGTGATATTTTGGGGTGTTTTGTTCAAGAACCAGAACTTCCTGTAACAGTATTATGTTGAACTACTTGGTAGCTATATGTAGAGTCTAACTTTTACTTCAGTTCCACTGACAGAGTTTTTGATACTTTTTTCCTTATCAACTAGTTAGAAATACGGTCCAAGAGAAACAAGTCACTGGTTATTTGGTGGAGAACATCCTGAAAAACTGTTTCCCATGATGCTCTATTAACATTTGAGCTGCTTATATAGTTTTTTCTTTTTTTCCCCAGGGCTAGAGAATTAGGAGATCAGAGCAAATGCTAGCAGTATACTGGAGTCACCTAGGAGTTTGTATTGTGCATGCTATTGCCCAGTCTTTCTGCTTATGCTCTGATTTGCTGATCTGTGTCTCTAACTGCATTACTGGTATAAACTATTTTTTTAAATACTTTGAAAATTGAATTTGTATAAAATAAAGTCAAAGAGCTGTTTCTAAAATGTTCAACAAATATTTGATTACCATAGAAAGTATCTGTGCTGAAGATGCAGCATGGCAGAGCATTGCCACAAGGGAGAAACTGGGCTCATCCCCCTGTGTTGTTATGGGTAGGTGAGGGCCTAAAAAGGGCTGTACTTAGTAAATAAGTCCCCATGCTATTCTTTACTCTGAAGAATATATTCACACTGAAACTATTTTTAGCAGCTCAGACAGGCCAGAGAGGGAGCTTTGGAACTTTCACCTTACTCCAAAAGCAAGGAAATAAGAAGACTTTATGGTGAGCAGACTTTGGGCTATCAGTCTTCTTCGGTGCTTGTAAGATAGCAGCAGAGATTAGGTTATCGAAAGTAAGTCACTAAAGAGCAGTATGCTGTAGATATATTCTCCCCCCCCTCCACCCATCCCCCTTCTGGCATCAGTGGTGTTGCCCATTTCTAGGTATTTTGTAGAACAACTGTGACATCTGCTGCTGTAGTGCACAAATGTGTAACTAAAGAAGTCTGTTCAGAACCTAAAGTGAGTGCAGGGTACTAAAACGCTCACAGGTTCATTGCTGGCTTACTCTGAGACAATAGTTCTGAAGTATATGTATTATAGCAATGCTGACATAAAAGTCTGTCTGATCTATAATGGCAGACCAACCAGGGAATGAAGTTTAAGGTACTCTCCTTTAAAGAGGGTATTTCATTTTTATCTTATGTGAAACTGTGGTTTTAGCCCTCAAAGGCTGGAGCTGCTTCAGTTTCTATCTTTCAGGGAATACTAGCATAACACAATGAGGAATTCTGGAGCAGTGTTGGCTAAATGCATGTATGCTCCCACTTAGGTATTTTGTTCTGATGTTATCTATTTTTTTCCCTCACAGAATCAATAGCACTTGGTTTCTGTCTGTGCTAGAATCCCCATCTGCTGAGTAATAAATCTTCCACAGGTTTTTAAGGAAGCTTTTCTCCTGCAAACAAGTTAGAAGGTAGTGAAGCCAGAAAATATTTGTCTTACAAGAGTCACATAAATTGTTAGAGAAAGTGGCAGAAACACTGGCATGTCTGAAAGAATAATTAAGACTTGGGACCAAACAAAATGTTTCTTATCTGGCTGTTACCTGAGTTATACCTAGCTACCTAGGTTAACATTCACTGATCCTTGGTAATAATAAAAAATGACACTGAACATAATCAGTGTTTCAGATTTTTAAGAATCTCATTTCTAGCCTGTAAACTTGGGGCAGCAGTTCTTCTTTAGAGAAGTACCTTGAAGTGTTCGTGTAGTAACCATGGACCATATCAAATAACTTGTGAGCAGGAAATGTTGCATTGGTCTGAATCCTCTCATCTTTTAATATATAACAATGAACTAGGTTATCTCTTGTTAAGGAGCTATAAAGCCAGTGTTTTCAAGATACCTGTATAGTCATTGCAAGTGAAGTGTTTGATCAGATTCTTAAAAGCCTGATAGTTCCAAAGGTTTAATTCTCTATTTCTCTATCAGTGTAATAAATTTTAAGTGGAATTACATTTTCAGATTAATTTTCATGCTGAGTATTTACCTATTGGTGTTGAGGGTTTCTTCTGAGACCAAAATAAGCAAGATTTTAGATTTCTGGCTTTGTCTTTGGTTGAGGCTGCAGAGATAGACTTCAGAATCTTCCATACATGTCAAAGATGACTGCCTGATATACAGGTTTAGGGGTTTTCTGCCATCAGACAAGTCATTGTCAGACTGTTCTAAGAAGCTTTCATTTTTAATAGAAGATCTATTAAACTTGTTTTCCTTATGTAGTCAGTTGTCTTGCACACTTCTTTGGCTGAACACTGCCTACAGAAAGATTGTATCCACTGTTCCTCAGTGTTTGTGTCTAAACACCACAAGGTACTATATAATGTCTTTAAATACAATCAAATTTGCCCTGGAAACAGGCTTTTTTTCCTGGTTATGATTACATTTCTTTAAGACATTGATAAGCCTGGCCTGTGGGTTTTGGGTGGAGTATATTGGTGGTTTCTGAACTGCTAAAATTGTAGCTGAAGCAAGCTAACTGAAATGAGAGGAAATGTGCAACTAGTTCTTCATACACATTATTCTAATATTATAACTGTCTAGTGTTCAGATAAGCAATGTAAAATTAACTTATGAAACTTAACTTATTTTTCAATAAAATATTCTTTAATCAGTTTTTGACCTGGACTACCAGCTGAAGCAGTCTCTCAGCTTGCTTTTGAGACCACAGATAAAGCATTGGATTTTGTGTTTGTTTAATAAAACCAGGGACCTTGATGACATGGGTGATATACCAGTTGTGATAGCTCACCTCTTGATAGAAAAATATCATCTCCATTTATTGCCTAAAGTCCTCTGCAGCCTCAAAAAGCTTTAGCACTTCCTGTGTACTTAATTTATCAAGGAAGGATCGTTTCTTCTTGAAATAATGAACAACTGAAGACAAAATCTTAGTCTAAACTTAAGAGTTCTCCAGTGAACTTGATTACTGATTGCTTCTGCTGGGTAACATACCATTTTCAAAGTTGGTGTTAAACATTTAAATCCTTCAGCTAGAGCAGCCATACAACCTTACTTTTTTTTTTTCCTCTTCAGCCTGACTGTTCTGAAGCTCCACATGCAATGTGTGGGCAGTGAAAGAATAGAATACAATATTTCAGCTGTAAGGGACCCACAGTGATCATCTAGTTCAACTGCCATCAAGACTATGACCCTGACTTTTCAGGATCAGATCTGTAGCGTATTAATAAAATTTCCACTTTCATGTGTGGTCATTAATGAAAGAGCTCAGATTTAGAAATGATACTGCTTTTTGCATTATGTACTGAATTTACAGAAGTAGTATTTGTTTAAAGAGAAGTAGTTATTCCTCTGAGTAGACTCACTGACTTTTGTAGTAATGTGAAATTTATTTTCTAGACAACAGTCAATATAACCAAATGTAAATTTCTGTTGACAGTCATCTTGGATTTCCTTTGTGTACCTTATCAGTCTATTTCCACAGTACAGTGCTGGGAAAGAAATACCAGTGGCAGATTTGTTTCAGTGTCTTAAACACCTTAGTATTATGCAGATAGGTTCTTCTGACTTTAGCATATGCTTTGCACTCTAAAACCTGACTAGGCACTAAATGACTAAGAGGACTTAAGTACAGATGCTTGAGCTGCTTTTGAGACTTTTCATTTTTCCATAATAGTGATACCATTGCTCATTGTTGTAGGCTTTCATACCATTTTTTGGTTGTTTTTTTTAACTTGTAACTTTCTGCTCACTATATGGCATCTTTGTTTTTCTGCTGTGAAGGTCATTGACCATTACAGTGCTGGGAACAGATTTCAGAAATGGGAAGGAGTGTAGCTGTATTTCATGTGGTGCTGGTATGTTGTCTTAAAACAAAACTGAAAACAAACAATCCAATCCCCCCCAATACACAATGTTTGTAATCACTGTGAACAGTTTATCAGTGAGCTGGATATTTATTCAATTCCTGATAAGCTTCAGCAGCACATGAAGCAGCTCTCTTATGGTTCTTGCACAGAAGTTGTGAATGTCTATCTAAATTTCTAAAGTCCTTAGGATTCAAAATCTGTAACTGAAAGATCAGTATCATCCTGCTTAAAGCTACATTTCCTCCAGTTCATAGTTTTAGCTTAAGCTCTCCCATTTTAACAGTTTAATAAAATGGATTTCTGTAGTAGGCAACATATACTGGTGTTTGCATGTTTCTAACACTAAAAAAAAAAAAAGTTAAACATGGTGTGAATTAGCTTGGTACATGTGTTGTGTAATACCCCTACAGCTCATAGTATAGTATTAACTTTAATTTTTTTCATACTAGAAATTTTAAATCTACTTGTATTCGTGTACTGCAGCAGTATGATTGTGACTAAATCCATCCAAAGCTGCATATTGATGCAGCTGCATCTTTGAAGAGCTTTAGTATTTTTAATCTAGTTTAATTCTGTAAATGTATTTGTCCAACCAGTCAGCAGGTCCATTAAGTTAGAGTGACTTGTACCAGATACTGCTGTTGCTTTTGTGTGAAGAAAATGAAGAAAAATGATAGTTTTTCTTTTGTTCTTTAATAAATTAGTAGAAAGTGAGAATAGTTAAACGTCAGGTTTTAGACAATGCTTGAAATTTCTTGCAAAACTACCAATAAGCCCTGTGGTTATCTGGGAACGCTGTATCTTCACCTCAGAGGAGCTGCCTAGTATATCCTTTAGGGTGCAAGGGTTTCTCTCTCTCTCTCTCTTTTTTTTTTTTATTTTTTTTTTTTATTTTTTTTTTTTTTTTAACTCAACCCACCTATTAAGCAGTTTTAAGGACCAAAACTGTTTTCTTTTGGGAAAGTAGGTGACATTAATTTGCTTCTCCAGAAAAATTATTATGTTTCTAGATTACTGCAAAACACAAGAAACTGTATAAATTTGCTTAAATAAAGATAAATATAAAGCTAGTTTAAAAACAAATTAAAAACCACTTTTTTTCTTACCAAAAAAATGGAGAATAAGCTGAAATATGAAGGAGAAAATTTACCACTTCTTTTCCCTTTCATTTTAGGGTACAGTCAATGGTGTGCTGCTAGTGACGCCAAATAATATAATGTTTGATCCTCATAAAATGGATCCTCTGGTCCAAGAGAACGGCTGTGAAGAGTATGGCATTATGTGTCCAATGGAAGAAGTGATGTCAGCTGCTCTGTATAAAGAAATTGTGGACAGCAAAATTAAGGATTCATTAACCATGTAAGATAGAATAGTATTTATAAAGCTTTGAGTAAATATGAACTGTAGCCATGTTGCTGACCATATAAACCTAGCAAAACCACATTTACTTCTGCTGTTTTCCTCTTTAAGAACATCAAAGATTGGCTTGGAAAGACCCTTGAGAAAGCTTGCTTTACCTGAAGTTCTCACATTCTGTATACTGTCTAGAATAAATCCTCTTCTATATACGTGGATTCTAATTTCCTCCACTAGTCTCTTTTTAAAAATCATCATACAGCAAGAGGTATCACACCACTTCCTCAGCCCTTTCCCCACTATAAAAGCAGTAACAGATATGTTTGATTTGGTAATTTAAAAACTGATGTATGGAATAGAAAAGTCCAACTTAAACAGCTTTAGGTGCTTTAGCTTTATTGATTACCATTTTCCACTTGCTTCTCAAACTAGCTTCACTTGCCCTCTTCTTGCTCTGATAATGATTGTAAGATTAACTTTCTGAGGTTTGTGTATATTTTTTTGTGGCATTGGGAATATATTTTTTCCATCTTTGGCTAGGGGAGAAACTGGATATTTGCCTTTGGGTGTAGCCTTGTTTGGGGTGAACAAAGTGCATTTGGATCTGTGAACTTTAATTGCTGCTGTTCAGCATTTAAAACTGACTTTAGACAGCATTATGAAAAATCTTTATTCCATTCTATCTGTTGCCTAATTTTTATATTGTCCTCAGAAATAGAATGAATTCTAACATTAAAGCCAAAAAGGATTTAATAAAAAAAAAATTAAAATAAATCATGCCACCTTTACCTGTCACAGTCCATAAAGTGCAAACATTTGCAGGCTACCTTGACCATCTAACTGCAGGGAAGTGGACTTCTCTAACCAAGACAGAGTTGTCTGTATGCATGAGAATAAAGCTGTTTCCCTGATGTGTAACTAGAAAATGCAAGCACTTGCAGTAAGGCATAAAGCAGCTCAGTAATTCTGAAAACTGCCCTGTTACAGTTCTTACAGGTAGTATGCTAAGCACATCTTTCTTGATAATCTTGCATATGTGGACACCCAGAAGAAATAACTTGTCTTGTACCATTTTTAAGCTCTGTTTCAGCAGAGACTTGGTGGTAAAGTGGAATCTTAGCATGGTCTTGTTTGGTGCTTGAAGTCATGTGTTCCTTGAAAGAGCAACTAATGTATTAATTACTGTAGTAGTACTTCTGGGGCTTTGGGTGTAGAGTGATGGTGCCTTCAGCATGGTTGCTTTTTGGAAGTTTATTTTCCAGATTGAGTTTTAAAAAGTTGCTCGTAGTTTGTATTTCAGCTGATGTATAGAGCACGTAATGAGTTTATGAAAATTAAATTACTCTCTTTATTCTACCTGTTTGAACCATAATATTGCAGTTGCAAAGCAAGTCTGTTTCCTAGCATGTTTGGTTTCTTAATGCCTCAGTGTTGACTTATAAGCTTACTTTCCGTGCCCTGTTGATTTTTGTGCTCTTGTAGCACATGCATTTTCTCTGATGTTTATAATATAAATGTATATGGAATGAACACATGTATAATAATAAAAGGTTGCACTGTGGGTTCAGAGACCTGTACATCAAATCTGATTTATCTTTCTTGTCAACTTTATAAACTATGAAATGAAACACCAAGTTCTAGCATTTTCTTCAGTCCCAGCACTTTTATGCCTCTCCTCATCAAAATTTGAGGCATGTTTGTAAATTTGGGGGAAAATATATATATTTTTTTAAAGTCTGTGAACAGAACTCCTAACAGCTACAGCTAGATCTGACAAGACCTGTGTGTCTCAAGGTATTTGAGACTTAAATAATGTTTTTCAACTATTTGTTGGTTTGTTTGTTTTTTCCTAAATATTCCACTGTTATAATTAGCACTCTTTTCGTCTCACAATTTTGCCAACTGTCCAACCTGTTTAAACTTGGACAAACAATCTGAATAATGAAAACAAGATTATTGGTATAATGGAAACTGATCACAAACCTGATGGATTCTTTGGCTCTTAAAACTGTATTTTCATATTGTATGGTTTCTATATATAAACTACAATCTATGCTGAAATTAGAAAAAAAAATACACCTGAAAAGATACAGATGTTTTATGGATTTCATGAAGCTTAAGTTGTGCTTACCCAAGAGTGCCTATTACCAGCATAATCCTGAAAAGTGAAGGAAACAGACCAGTCTAGAAGGTGCTAAATCCTAATCTCTAATCCACTTGCTTTATAAGCAAAATTCATGCATCAGCACAAGCTTAGTATCAGCTTCCTGTTAACAATTGGGTAAGAGGGTGCATGTGCTTTGCAAGCATCCTGAATTTTAGTGATGTCTCAGTAGTGTCAGTAATACGACCTAACTGAATGAGAAGTTTTGTTGAAATGTGGAATGGATTTATTCTTCTTCAAGATGAGAGAATAAGGTACAAGCTTCTTAAAAGCATTTGATACTACATAATGTGCTTGTGGGGGGGAGTTGGCATTAAGAACTCTAGTCAAAAGTGTATTTAAACATGAGAAATTTTTTATGAAGATTGTGTACTAAGTTTTTTTGAAAACAGTGGAAAAGCTTGAGTCCTGTAGATAGTTGAGCATGTTCACAGTCCTGTTGTCATCTTGCTCTTCTAAAACTCATAGAATTTCTGGTTAGCTTATTTTGAAAGGCACGTTTGAATAAGATTACTTCTTTTGGGGAAAATAAATTTTTATGCTTGCTTTTGTCTTACACTATTTATCAGCATTTGATGTCTGCTCTTTAAATTGTTCAGTTGTACCATGTAGTTTGGGATTTATTTTGCCTAACAGTGGCATCCTCAAAGTTAGGTACCTGACTGGTGAAGATGCTAATCACTGTTGGGTATTTCCCATCAGCAGAATGGTAAGATCTACCTTGATGGGTCCTGTTCTGCATTGACTAGCTTGGGCAGTTAAGGTTAAACCAGATGATTTCTGCCATTCATTTCTTACCAGTGAGCTAGGTGTCAACTTCATGATAGAGTGGAACAGATCAGTTGTACTGACCACTTTGGTAGACAGAGCTTAAAAGAGGAAATCCTCATGAAGGATTTCTACCTTTAGAGATTATGGTTGTGTGTAGCTTTTTGTTGTTTTCCCTCTGTTGCATTTATTTTATTTTTACCCAGTAAGCATCCCAAACAATCTTGTTGGTATCATAGGAGAGCTTTTCCTTCCAACAGTAACATCATGGAGTTGGAAAGTCCTATCTATGTCAAGCTGACAGAAGGTCTGCCATAAGCTTACCATTACAAGAACATATTTTATGCTTGTTTGTTATTACTGATGCTCTGGATTTGTTTGGTTGGTTTTGGTTTTGGGGGGTTTTATAAGTGCACCTTTGAATTTTTTTCAGCACTAAACAAAACTTTGTAAAGAAAAGAGCTTGATGTAAAAGGCACCTGCTATAACAACATTCTTATTTACTCAACAGAGATGTAGAACAGCTGTCTCTAAGGGAGCTTTGTCATTCCAAGAAAGCTGCAAAGAGCAATACAGATGAAATGGATTCCAGGATACGGGATACAGGCAATGACAGTGCTAGTACTGCCCCAAGGAGCACAGAGGAGTCTCTTTCAGAAGATGTCTTCACAGAATCAGAACTCTCTCCAATACATGAGGAACTTGTTTCCTCAGATGAGCTTCGACAAGACAAATCTTCTGGAGCATCATCAGAATCTGTCCAAACAATAAACCAGACTAGTGCGGAATGTTTAACACTCATTTCAGACTCAAATGAAGCAGCCAGTGACTTAAAACCAAGTGCTGAAATGGTTGTAAATGTTCAACAGTTTGGTACCCACAGCTTAGGTTCAGAAAGTACTGAAACATCTATAAAGGGGGAACAAGAACCTAGTGAAAATATTGCCGACGTCCTCCAGCAGCCTTTACAAGGATCACATGGTAGTGAAGAGCATGACAAAGAGTCAGAAGTGGGCAACAATCAAGATTCCTCACTAAGAAAAGAACCAGAAGGAGAGAGTAAGACGGGAGAGGAATGTCCACCTTGTGAAGATACCACAGACTCTCAAAAGAAAGAGACAGCTAGCAAAGGAAAAGTAGTGAGAGAGCGAACTCAAGACTCAGAGACAGAAGTTGAGGAACTCCGCAAGCTCTGGAAGACCCACACTATGCAACAAACCAAACAACAAAGAGAAAACATGCAACAGGGTTCTCAAAAAGAAATTAGTCGTAAAACTGTGACTGCAGGAGATGGGCAATTAGAAGGTGAGTTTATGGATGCAGTGTTAGCCTTCAGATTTACAACATATCTTCCTCCAGTTTATGAGAATTTTCATCATTTTCATTGTGTAGAACATGTCTCCCCACATATTGCTTATATTTCTTATTGGCTTGAAAATATGTATTAAGTTATACCTTATATAATCCTGTGGGGAAAGTATTACTCAGGGAACTGAAAATGTGGATACCTTTGTTACTGTCATTTTTCCTCATTGAAATTATATTTATGATCATATTAAAAGACAGTATCTTTGTAGGGGAGACTTAAATGAGCCTGTACAACTAGATCCATTGGTCACTGTAGAGCTCAAAATTAAAAAAAAAAAGGAATCAGCTAGCTGTCACTTAAATTTTGAACCCAGTGTACAAGTGTGAATGCATTTCAGAGAGTGAATTTAATCTTGCTTGTATTGAACTTGTGGTTAATGTTTAAGATGTGAGCAACAAACACTGGAGTCTTAAGCGTTTGATACTTCCAGAACTTCGCTTCACTTGCATCTTGACATACTTCTGTGCTGAACAAGGTTAAGCATACAAAAAATATTTTGGGGGATAAATAAGAGCTAGATGGTAAGACACTAATGCTATGAATATAGGGAACAACTAAATTTATTTCTTGAGTACCTTTACTCCTCTGCAAAGATCAAGCCCTAGGATTATTAGTTGGAAGTTATCTTGAAAGTCTGTTGAAGTTGCTCAATTCATTAACATGCTGTGTCTCTTTTTAAGTTACTTGAAGATGTTTCTGTGTGTATTTGATTTTGCTTTTTAAAAATTTATAGGTCATTCTCTGATGCCTTACTGTCTTCTTAATGGAGATAACTAGTTGTTTTAATTGTTTGATATTTTGGGGGCTAGAAAGAAAACAGATCTATAATGCCTGCCTCAAACTAATAGATTATATTTGAAGTGCATTTGCAGGTCCCATTTTTTATGTTAATTATTAAAAGTTAAGATTGTATTAAATAGAGGGGTATATTCTTTGGTTGAGAAATTCATCTTACGCTTCAGAATCTGATATGATAGGGTTTGGATTTTTTTCCTGTTAAGGAAGTAACTGAATTCTGAAGCAGATTAATAGTTGCATCATTCTGTGATAAGTTTGGCTTTTATGCCTTAAATATTAGAAGAAATCCTCTGGCAAAAATGTAATCTAGCAGTAGGTGCTGGTTTTGACTTTTAAAAAATGCAGGCACTAAGTGTTCTTTGCCCCAGTTGCTGCTGTAATTCAGTTGTATTAGATGCTTTAGTTTTGTCAGTTTTCTAGAAGATTGTATCATCGAGTGGCTATGCAGGTTTTTCATGCATGATGATCTGTACAGTAACAGAGTATATGCATATATAATCAAAAAAAGTGTCTGAATACAGTCAAACAGAGGAGTGCTGGCTAGAAACCTTCCTCACATGGCATTACAGCCTCAGGTTGTGGAGGTAAAATAGAAAGAAAAAAAAAATTTTTTTTAAAAAAAGCACAGATTACTTTTTGGAGAGTTGAGCCAATTACTTCAGTCCAACTTCAGCTGGAATTACTTTGTTTCTTAATCTTGCATGTTGTATTAGCAGAATACAAATAAAACAGTAAATTATGACTTAATATTTCTCTATCTAGATAGACTTGCTAAAGCTTCTACTGGCTTTGTCTACAGGCAAGTGTAAAATAGAGCCAAGTTAAAAGCATTGATCTATTGCTTAATTCTTGAAGGTCATCAAAGACTAACTATGACAGGTCTATTAACAGCAGGTCACTAAAAATACTAGGTCATTAAATAATTGAAACACTGTAAACACTTTCTAATCTTGTCTATCAGATAAAACTGTCATATTATGATTTTTTTTATTAACTTACCTATATAATCTTTTTATCTCCTGCATTTGACAAGGACGTAGTTGAATTTCTTCTCTTCTGTGAGAGTTTTGAGCATCTAGGTTTTTGGAAACTATCAGTTATTTGTTGATCTTCACATATGTCAAATATTTCTGAGTTTGGAATTAATGATCTATTTATTCTCAATGTTGAACAGATGATGCAATGCAGGTTGATAACTATGAGTAGACTAGATTAGCTAAATAGTTCTCAAATAGCTAAAAAGGTCTCCCTTGGGCTTTTTTTTTTTTGTTACCCAGAACTCTTACATTCTTTTTTGTTTTTAGACACATACGCTAACCACTGAACTGAAGTAAAAGCTAGATTTAGTTGATACTTTGGAGAAATTATAATGGTCTATAGTTTTATATGTGTGTAAACAAGCTGAAATTTCATTTAAGATAAGACTGTTTGCTTAGTTTTCTGGATATTGGCAGACATTGGGGCGGTGGAAGCATGAGAGACAAAATAGCCATTACTAAAATCTTTTTTTTTTTTTTTTTTTTTTTTTAATTAATTCTATGTCAAGTATACAAGCATATATTGGAGAGCACGCCAAAAAAGAGCATCTTAAAGAATCCTTTTGAGATTTGGTGGCAGGGCTAAATCGTTTGTTTTCATTCTATCTGATAGCTGAAACTATAATCTCATTTTTCTTTTTTAAGGTATGGTAAAAAATCCCATTTTTCTGAGCTGTAAGTCAGGGAAGTTCTAAACTACTGCATCTGAAGGACTGAAATCCCACATATCAGATCATTTTAAGAGTACTTCTCTAACACTGCTGCAGAGTTCATGTACCAGTCCTATGAAGCTTTTTTGTGGGTTCTTTTTGGTTTCAGGGGTATTTTATCTGACAGTTTACCTTGAAGCTTACAGATTTATAAAATACTTCCAAATCATCTGTATTTTGACTATTCTACCATACCGTATACTGCAATTATAATTCTAAAATGTTATAACTGAAAATTAAGAGGTACACATTTAAATATTTACTGAAAAAAAAAATGGGGAACAATGCTATTCTAAACTTCATGGTGAAAAATCTGGTTGAGAAAACATACAGTAGAGATGTTTATAGATAAAGAAGGTGATGTTTTCTGTGCTTGGTGTATGTCTGTAGTCTGTATAGACACTGAAGGAAAACTCCAGCTGTAAAGAGGAGTGTCTTAGAAAATTGGAGCATATATGTATCTACATGTAACACCAGAGATAGGATAGCTGATCATATGAACTCTTAAATTTACATTTTCCTTCCTTGCTTTTAAAAGTCTCTTGTGGCTGGAGCTCATACCCTAGGATTTGGGCAATTAATCTAACAAAGAAACAATTTTGGGAAGGCTTCTTCCTTTACCTTGTGCTGACTTGACAATCCAGACGTTGAGGGTAATTGTATAATTCTGTTAGTTCAATGAACAGCTTTGACATACGTGAATCAAGCCTGAGTACTTATGTAATGCTGTGTCTTTTGCATATATATGGAATATCTTTTTAATAGGGGGAGGGTTGTCTGATTCAGTGGTGAGGGGTGTGCATTGAGGCGACCTCCTGAAATACCTCCAAGCGTGGATGAAAGACTATCATAATGTTATCTCGGGTTGGAAGCAGAAATGAATGTTAGAATTATTCAAATGTGTTGTACTCTGAAGTGAATTCTGCTGATGCAATTTACATAACCAAAAAAGAACAGGTAATTATTCTTGTTACCTTTGTTACCTCATTTCTTATTACTTAGTTATATATCTGGCCTATATACCTGCATTGCCTAATACAAAGTTGTCTTAATACTTTTGTTAAGCTCTTGGATAGCTTACTTTTTCTTTCCTAATAGGTTCATCTCTTACAAAAGAAAAAAGACGACATCGATCTCACAAGTTTCTGTGTCTCAGGGTTGGAAAACCCATGAGAAAAACATTTGTTTCACAAGCAAGTGCATCAATGCAACAGTATGCACAGAGAGATAAAAAACATGAGTACTGGTTTGCTGTTCCACAAGAAAGGTAAGAAGGAGGTAGACTGTAAAAAAATAAACACTTTCCAATGGATCTTTGAGATGTTTGGAGTTTTTTTTTCTGCACCATTCAAAATTTTTCAGTGACTGTGTCTGTGAAGAAACACAAAAAAAGGCTCAACTGTGGATATTGATGATTGGCTTGTACTTAACACTGGAATACCTCATTACCATACTGAAGTTTTGCTGACTTACTTGAGTTATTTACAAGTTCAGCCAATACTTTCTCATGGTATTATTTAGGCTTACATTTGTAGCAAGTAAATAATGAAAGAAAGATTTAAGTAAGTGGTGTCTGGTGAAGGAAGTGAGTTCTGCAACAAAGCTTTTATTGTCATTATCTGTGCTTCCCATTATTTGAAAACTTTCTAAAAATTCTCTCTACTTCTTAGAGCTCTGAGTTCAGAAGAGCTAGTGGGGGTTCTTTTGTCTTCTGTTTATATATGGAACATAAAAATTTTCCAGGAAGCAACTTAAACCTATATACTGGAAAAATATCTAAATTTGTTGCAGTGATTCAGAGATGTGAGATGTCCATGCTTACTTACTGGTAAGGTCTTGCATTCTTAAATGATCTTTACTGCTAGGAAACTGTGACTTATGTGATTTTTTTGGGAGGATTGGAGATTATTATATCCTTGTCAGAAGAGGGGGAGTGGAAAGGAAAGAAATAACAACAAAAAAACTATCAGCTATCATCTTGCATAAATACCTACACACAATGATCAAGTCAGTTTTCCATCTTTTCTTTTGATCTGAATGGCGTAGCATGTCCAGTTGGGGCACTGCAGTTTGAGGACAGATATGGATCAATTGGAGAGAGTCCAGAGGAAAGCAGCAAGACTAATTAATGCCTAGAAAGTGTAACATATAAAGACAATTAGAAGTAAGTGGGGTTCTTTAATCTAAAGGAGAAAAGATTGATTGCAACCTTAAAATCTAAAAGTTGTCTGCATCAAGAAAGGCAGTGGTTTGGTTTTTGGGTTTTTTTCCTCATGTCCGCGGGAGATATGGAGATATATAATGGACTGAAATGACATCAAAATACTTGAGTTCTCCAACAGGGAGAACTGAGTCTATGCTAGCACATCACTAACCTGCTTTTAATCATCACCCCTGCTACTGCCAAGTGGCGAAGATTATGCAATGTCTTGACAAATGTCTGTCACACTGATTTTGGTATAGCTGATCCTGTCTGGGCCAGGTGACCTCTTGTGGTTACAGTGAACTCAATTTTTCTTGTTCTGTTCATACCATATTTAATTTGAAAACACATAAACGTTTCACATATGGCAATAATGTCTAGGCCAGCTGATTGAAATGATTACTGTAGTGGAGCAAGTACTTAGCATAAAGCAGAATTTATCAGCTATTTCAGGAGAAATAGTTCTTAGTTTTCAGTTAGTAACTGATCTCCTTGGAAATTACTCCACTTTTGAAGAGTTTCTCTCTCTTTCTAACTATGTGGGGAATTGGTAATCTGCTTTTTATCCATCTAATGTGTCCCCTATATTTTTGTACTCAAAAAGTCACGTGTAGTAGTGGGGTGTTTGTTTTCTTAATTCACTCTTAATTCACCTTGCTGAATGCTACTCTGCATTGGTCAGAATATTTAGTGTCAACCCATTTGTCTCTGTCACCTAGTGGTAAGAAAGAGAAAAAAAGTAGGTGTCTGACAAACCTCCATTATTTCAGTGTTCTTAATCTCGAATGAGCCAGTTTGGGAAGGAGTGTCTTACATTCCTTAAACATAAAGTTTTATTTACTTTTTTAACTACTATAATTATACACAATTTAAAGTTCTTAAGTTAAAATCAGGATTTTTTTTTTATTATTTTCCTATTTGTAAGACTTCTTAAAATTGATACCTTGTTCAGTGCTTGATGAGTTGGCAGCTTCTTGTTCTGACTTTGTCATAGAACTTATCTAGCCTTATGCATCTGAAATGTTTTATTCTCTCTTACTGTCAGAAATACTTGTCTTTTTTTTTTTCTTCTTCTTCCTTTCATTAGTGCTACCCAGGAACCTTAATTCAGAGTCACAAAGGTGACTTTGAATAACTGACCCTGTTCAGAGAGTATTATTACATACCTGTGTGCTGCATCCTTTTAGACATAGAGGCATGTGAAAATTATAGCTGCAGTTTTGAGAGACTCTTCTGCTCTTTATCTATTGTTATTCTTCCAGTGTTTGGTTTTGCAGGGATTTTTGGGGGGAAGGGGAAATCCAAATACTGTTCTTCATTATAATGCAGTATGAAGATTCACTGTGGCAAATATCTATGAAGAGGGACATAAGGAATACCCAAACTCTTGGTAACCAGAGCCATGAAGCTCTAGCTCTGAAACTGTCTTTTCTGTGATGAAGAGATGCTAGTGGATTCATTGCATGTCCTTTTTCCAAGTACTCCGTCTGTGCACCTACAGGAAATGCTGATGTCTGTTAGGGTTTTAGATAACTTTCTTCTGGGAATATGGACATTTTGTTCTTCCAAACGGGAAAACCATACCATTTGTGGTAGATAACTTAAAAGGAGGTAGCTTTATAATCTTGGTACTGCAGTTAGAGCAGTCTTTATTTTATGATCTAGCTGTGCATAGGCACACTTTCAGTCGTATTTTCTCATATCTTTAATAATTCTCAAGGTCTGTATAATTTTGGTTACATGTCTTGGGAGAGTTCAGCTCTTTAGGGGTGGGGAAAACAGATGTACAGACATTGTTGAATTCTGATTTTGTTTATGGTTTTATGTAACTCTTTTAAAACAAAATTTTAAAAACTTAGTGTTTTATTTTGGAAGTAATTTAAATTGTAAACAGAGGTTTCCAATGGTGCAGAGGCGGTTGAAGGACTGTACTCGTATATGAAAACACAGATAGTCAACTTGTTTCCTGTTTTTCTTCCAGTATCAGCTTCATTTATTTAAAAAGAAAAAAAATACTAACTAGCTTTATTTCAAATGTGTCTCTAATATCTAGTAAAACATGAAATAGTAAGTATTTTCATTTTAACCTTAAATACTTCATAATTATTAGACATGATGCAAAAGATCACAAACTTACCTTATTTTTCTTTTCTGTATCATTACTTGACTTCTCTAGGACAGATCACTTGTATGTCTTCTTTATTCAGTGGAGTCCAGAGATATATGCAGAAGATACTGGGGAATCTCTTCGGGAACCTGGATTTATAGTGATAAAAAAGAAGGAAGAGCCTGAAACTAGTGAAGAATCTACTACTGAAGATGCTGCTAAAGAGTGGGAGGTAAGGAAGAACAGTGTCAAAGATTTTTATGTTTGTTTGTTTAATACTTTCATAGGAATATAGTTAAAATATTGTTAAATACTTTTCAATAAGAAAAACAAAGCAATGTGCTTTATTAGTCTGCTTACTATGATCATGACTGTTTAATGAATGCCATCCTAATGCTTTGCTCCAACATAGTTCAGGGCAACATTTCACAATTACAAGTCACTTTTGTGTGGAGCAAATTGTAATTTAAGAATTCAAAGGAGTGTGAGTACAGCAAATTTGCAACTTTTAAGCAAACTTAGTTTTCAGTCAAGTAAACTGACAGTTTTCTGGTATTATTATTGCTGTTTCTAGAATGTTAAATAGTTATTGGTAAATCTCAAAATGCATGAGACAACAGGAAAGGAAAATTAATATATTAATGACGTGGTTTTTTGCAATACTCCAGTAATTAATCTCTTATAAGTTCTTCATACATTAAGATGCTGTTGCATGTATTTTAGTAACATACTGTAACTGGAACTCTCTATTTTTTATAACAAACACATTTCTCCCATGTGAATCTGTGTCCACTGTGTTTCTATGGACACATCTTTGCATGTCTGCGTAGTTTTGTTTTGTAGTGTACATGCAGTTAAAACACTTGTAGTCTTGTGCATTCAAGTGTCAGTCAAAAGTTTGATAATTCTTGTCATGTGTATTGTAGAGATAATCCATCAGTACTATTTAACTTGAGTCTCAGGACAGCAATTGCTGATTCCGTGTTGTCCCCGCCCTGCCCTGCAGCATGTTGGAATTAAGGAAGTCTATACTTGTGTTTTATGTGGAATGTAAAAGAAATTTTTTAAAACTGCAATAATCTAACTACAGGTAGTAGATATCTTCTTAGCTCCAAAACTTAGAATCATTGTAGAATTATGGCTTCAAACTTCTTGTTTACTTAAATGAAGTATTAGGCTGTGGTTACAAAACAGTATCTCTGCAGCTCAGTGATTTTGCATGAAGCATTTTTGCTTTGAGACATTTAAATTAGTATAAAAGCATATCTTTTGAATCTTTGTATTTTCAACTTACATATTGCTCGAGTATTTTTACCAGCAGTGTATTTTGGTGTTGAATCTTGCTGTGAAAGCCTTTATAGGTATCTGATGTTTTAAAACTTGGCCTTTTGGAACATCAGGATCAGTGGCAAGTGATCAATATTATGGTTTAAGGCACAGTATGTTTCTTTTTTAATGAGCTCTTTAGTTACTTTGCACCTTAATATAATTACAGAATAATTTCCACAGAAAATAGTGCAATTTTTTCTTCAGGACTAAATGTTGTAACTTTGTAGGAGTTATTTTTGAAGATTCCAGTAGAGGTAGTCCTTTTCCTACATGTATTAAAAACTGTAAGTTATTTACTACAGAATGATGTCATGCTTTAAGCCTTAATTTAGATCCCCTCTGGAAACAATTGTGGAAGACATGTTTAAAAAATACTGTTATTTCCATATGCGTTATGTGAAAATTATATCAAGTTTGCTTCTCTTAAGTTTATCAGATAATACTTTTCTGGATTTAGAAGTTAATGTGATTAATGAGATGGGTAACATTTTTTTTTTTTAAATGTTATGCTAATGTGGTCTTCTGTGCATTTTAACTTGAATAATGTGACTTTTTATGACTGACTTCTAGCACAAATCTGAAAGCTGTTAAAAACGAACTTTTTAATCAGAAATGTTTGACAGTACCATATGGTTCAACCTGTCATTACATACAACTTCATTTTAGTGACTTTTAAGATGTGCTAGAAAGTATCAGTACATACAGGGAATTGTAGCTGTTGTTGTCATAACCATTATTCCCATTGAATTTCAGTCATTATTTTCAATCAATATGCATCCTTTTTTTTCTGTCAGCTTTTGATCCAGGTGTAATCTAAGACAGCAGGTGAACAGTATTGCTGAAATCTTTTTGTGGGTATTGGGAAGAAAAATAGGCTGCCTTCTTCAGAATACAGTGATGGGAAAACTCAGGGTGGAAGGGAAATGGGAAGCAAAATCTTGATGTACAAATGCATCACAAAGTACTCCTGATTTACTGAAAGAGGAAGCTAGGGGAGTAGCTTTCTTTTACAGAAAGTATTCTCTGCTGTCATTGTACAATATCTTAAAGCTGGAGAAAGAGGGAAGAGGATTAATGGGTAACCTGGATGTGGTGCTCTGAGACAGCTTTTGCTCTTTGATAGTCCTATGTGAACATATTCAGCTGCAGCTTTTTATCAAGAGACTTTAAGGAAGTACTGGGGCTTTTTTAGTGGAAAAGGAATTATGGGAAGAAGGAACAAGCGAAACCAAAGATCAGTAATATATGAAACAAGTAGTAAAGGTTGGTTTATAAGTTTTCAATGAGTAGGACTGAACTCTTACTACGAACTTACTCCAATTTTTCATCTGCTTATACTTTCTTTTTCTGCCTATATGCAGAGTAGTCTATTTCCTATCAGCCTTTTCCCTGAAGTAATCCAGTAGATGTAACCTCAACTGATTTAGTGGCAAAGAGATCAACTCCTGTCGTCGTATTAAACACTAGTTTAATACTGCACTGGATGAAGTGTCCAAAAAAATAAAATCCAAGGAATCCTGTAGCTGACTCTTTTTGTGTGATACGCTACACATCTAATAGATAACTGACTTACTGTAAGTAACCATGAACCTACTACTATCTAACGTTGCCATCAATAAAGGTTACTAATTCATTGTCATGAGTGACTTAGAGTTTAAAACAAACTCTGTGTGGTGTACCTTGTAGCTCCTGTTGCTAATGATGTTCCTCATTATCTGCCTTCTTGAGAGGCCTCTGCGTGTCCCATTTGCAAATCTCTCCAAAAATGCTATTTTTTCACTTGAGATTAGTTCACACTAAAGACTTGTCTCTGGTCTTTGCTAGAAAAGAATAAACAGTTTTATTTTATACATTATGTAAGGAATGAAACTATGCTGGTAGTTTCTTGGGGTGTTACCCCCATCCATTTTCCTCAAATATCTCTTACCTTCTTGTACATAAGTGAATGGGCATATACCAAGGAAGAGGCTGTTTAGGGTTGTGTGAGGAGTTGTTTTGGTTTGGTTTATATCATCTGTTCTGAGCGTGGGAGGTATAAAGGTATATTATCATGGTATTCTTTTTTTAGTTAGTGTCTATATGTTCAAGTACTAATGGCTTTCTTTATATGCTAGCAGAAATAATTAATACTGTTTAGAAACCTATGTTTTGACAAATATATGCTTTCTCCAAAGCATATTCTGTACTTGCATCTAAACATGGCAAGATTTGACAGCAAGCTGACTGTTTTTGTTGTGTAGTGCCTTAGAAGCAATTTCCATTGGTACTTTATGGTCTGACTTTGTTTCCTTTTGAAATTCAAGTTGTTTATATAGTAACGTGTATAGAAATTAATGACATAGTGTTAAGGTGCTTGCAGTTAGATAGCTGCTCGTGCATTAACATAATTTTGGTACTGATTAGTACCACAGATAGAAAGCATTAAGGAGTTGTCACCTGGTGTTGGTCAAGGCATGGTACCACAGTATTTGAAGGCCAGGGATGGGTCCTCAAGCACTGCTATTCGGATTGATCTTATGCTTGAAGAAGTTTCAGATGAGTGAAAAGGAAAAACTGCTTGAATTCTCCTACAGTGGAATGAGTTTTCAAGTAACACAACTATTTCCTATTTCTATAAAATAACTGCTAGTAGTTTCTTATGGATGCATAAAATACTGCTTTTCTGAAAGAAGTGTTGTTGATATTCCTTGTGAAGGATAGATGTTATTCCATTGTGCATATATTGTGTATTTAAAAAACAAAACAAAGCAAAAAAAAAAAAACCAAAAAACAAACCCAACTGTAACAGATTGGTGAACAAATTATAAATCACACTAGAACAACTTGAAGAAAGATTATAAAAAGTGCTGCCCAGTATGCATTGTTTTCTAGAACCTTTCTTGCAGACTCTTTATTTTTTAATTTTTTTTTTTATTCAGGAAAAAAAATCTGCACTCTTTTAAAAAAAAAGAAAAAAGAAAAAAATATATATAAAGGGGAGGGGAGTGATATCTCTGTTTCATCAGTCCAGAATTTCCAATTATCCAGTTGTTCTACTGTTGTTTTCCTAAACTGGATAAAACCTTGATGGACTTGTTTCCTCTGCTGTTGCTATATGAAGTGGTAGGTGACATTTTGAAGTTGACCATTGGAGGAAAAAGACATAGAAAACAAGTATTCATGTAAAATATCATTAACCATATCAGAGATCTAGTATAGAGTTAAACGAGGTGGAACAACTTTCCACTGAACTTGTGTGCACATAAACTGTGCTGGTAAGTTCAAATATTTTTCTACAGAAATTGGCATGCACATATAAATAATCTGTTCAGATCTTTAGAGAATAAGTTTATCATATCTGGGGAGGAAGAACAACTGAAACTGATTTTCCAAGCAAGGTTTTTACAGTTTTAATAATGCTAGATGCAAAGGAAATTGTTGTGCTCTATTTAGCACAGGGAGGAGGGCATAGGAGGTGAAACAATGGAAATGACTACTTGTGTAAGAAACATTAGTGCATAAAGGAGAAATGACGCAATTTGTGCTTTCCTGTGTGAGTTTTATCATAAAACTTTTGCAGTTTCTATTTGTATCTAACTGAAGGACTAGTTGGTCTTTTGAGGGGGAAGTGGGAGAAGGAAAATTCTAGAAATCAGGATATCTTTATTTGCTTCATCTTTTGTTATGTGAAGGTAATTCCTAAAGTTAATGGCATTCCTTCAACAATAAAAGGACTTGGTCTTTTGTATTCTTTAAGCAGTTAACTTTTTTGATAGGGAGTTGGAAAACAGGAATACACCATTATACTGACTGTATGTGTATAAATACACTTTTTATTTCTGCTTGTGGTAATGACTGACTGACATAGGCTGCTAATGTAGCTTTAGATACCAGACTTGAATCTAGAACAATCAAAACAATATCTTTGTAAGGTACTACAGCTGTTAAGTGTCTTTATCATCATGCAGTATTGGAAATACAGGATTTATGCTGATGGTTCAGATCTCTGGTCGTCAGACAGAGTATTCATGCATTAAAAAATATAATTACTGAGTGTGTCCACAGCTAAATGTTTCAGAGGCATTAAAGACATTTCATCTTGGGCACTTGTGAAGAAATCAGTTAAGTCCCCCATCCCACCCCTTCCCCCTGCTTTCCCCTGTCATTTGTTCTTATTTATTGCTATTATTCAGGACTGAGTCATATTTCAGGTCCACATAAATCTTAAATACTCATGCACAAGATATTTGAAAACAGGAAATTTTTTGTCTTGAGACTTGCAGGCTGCTCTTAAACTAATTGGAAGCTCATCTGTTTTATTGTTTGCATTAGCTTTTCGGTTGTTTGGAAAATACAGAAAATCAGTTTGATTTAAGCTGTCTAGAAGTTCACATCCAGAACAGAACATGAGTTGATAAGTATTTGCAAATTACTTCTCCCAGATTCACTAGCTCATGTTCTGGACTTGTATTTCATAATCATTAGCTTTGTTTTTGCATATTACACTTCTGTAGAAAATATAGATACAATAGTTCTGGAAAGCATTACTCTGTAATAACTCGCTTGTCAAACTGAATTTCAGTTGAAACTTTAAACATGGTTTGAAAATGTTTACTAAATCAAGCCATTAGTCACAAGTGAAGTTCTGCCTTTCTGAAATGGTATTTGAGTTAGACGCTCAACACTTCAACATTAACAAAACTGTAGCTTCTGGAGTGTCTTAGAAATTCTGTTTCTCTGTATTTGTAGAAATGTGAAGGTCACAAACAGTGATTATATCTCCTGTTCAGATAACATCTGAAGAAGGTTTTTCAAGATTGGATGTAGGTGCTTAACTTCTTTTTTGTATCTGAACTGTAACCTACAGCACTTCTATATTAAAATTGTCATTTCAGTGTCAGTATGCACTGCTGTCTTAAGCTTTTGTATTCTTAAGAATACATGGGGGTTTTTTTCTATAAATTTGCTACTATTCCCTACTCTACACTTTAGTGGTCATGCTAGTGAAATAGCTGCTTGTTGTGTCTTACACTTTAAAATGTGGTATGATCATAATGCTGTAGGACAAGCTGGGTAGTACTGGATTTGCAGAGGGAAGAGGAGGTCTGGAAGTTGTAGGCTTCTTGAATGAACCACTGCACACAATGGCATCTCATTAACAGTCCTCACAATAAGAATATTTTTCCAATATATTTCTTGAAAGGTTGTCTCTTTATGATAGTGTTTCGGATATACAAGCTCGACCATTATTTGGGTCTTACATCCTGTTGTCTGTTAAGAAAAAGAATGATGTGTCACTATGCATGTGTTGCTGTGTGTTAACAAGAATGTTTTGTAGGCTTTGCTCTTGTACCAAAGGATGAGAGTCTCTTGAATTTCAGTAGTCATGTGCAATGCTTAGAAATGTTTCTGTTAAGTTAATTTTTGTGATTGAAGAGAGACACTCTGGTAGCCATTAACATAACACAATGCCCTTTGTAGAGACTGGTAACTTTCACTCTTGCTTTTGCAATTAACTTGAGCAAATATTGTACTCTCTCTCAACTTCACATATGGGATATTTTTTCCTTTACTCCATTTTCTCTACTTAATCTTTGGAATCTATTTAAAACCTGTAATTGAAAATTTGGATGTGTTCATTGCTTGGAGCTGTCCTGTAGTTGAAATAATGAATGAGGAATTGTAATTGATGGTTATTTCATATATCTAATAGAGAGAACTAGGCCAGTCTCTTTGTTAAAAGATGAAGCAGAATTGTTCAACTAAAAACCTTGTGCTTATGAGACTCTTCATGGCTTTCAGTGTACCTTTGAAAATCCTGAGGAAAATTTTGTGGATGGAAAATGCTGGGTTTTTTCCCCTTCCCCTGCACTGTTGAAAGGAAACAAAGAATGACTTTTCAAATTAGACTTCCTTTCTTATGGAAATGTTATCAGACAACTAAGAAGCTGTGCCAGTCCCTGCTCTACTGGATACCACAGGAGGTGGCTTTTGTACTGTTTAGTGTGTTTCTTGTAGCAGTAACGGGGGAAGGGATCAGACCTCAGCTGAAATCCCATGTTAGCTTCACTTGCAGTAGCTTTTACAAAGATCCAGTTGTCCTGGATCACGGTAGTAGTTTTGCACAGAAGCCAGTACCTGATTTCTATGTTTTTTAAATTTTACCTGCATTATAACTTCATTACTCCTGAACTTGCAGTCTTTTCTTGGTCATCTTAAAGGCTTTTTGTACCAAATAGAACTTGTCTGACTATTATTAAGGATAAACCAGACCTTAATTCAGCTGACTTTTGTATGCCTTATTCATCAAAATATGAAACTACCTTTCTTTCACCTAATGGGATTCCTTCCAAAGATGACAGTTTAGGTGGCCTGAGCATCTAAATTATGTGTCTTCCTAATTTTGAAGTTCTTGGCAACTTAGATCCTAAAACTATAATATAAAGATATATATCTTATCAGAGCTGTAAAATGCTATTCTAAATTTAAAAATGTTGTAACAGAGTTCATAATGCTAGAGTTGTTTTCTCTCATACTATACTAATGCATGTTGAAACTACACTGTTTTAAACAATACTTGAGGCAGCTTTCGGTTTTTCATTTTGGACTCTTTGGTGATGGGAATTTTTATTGTTATCTGTGAAACTTGCCTGTTAGATGTAATTAAATAGAAATCTCATCTCTTTAAAAACACATTCTAACAAGTAGATAGGTTACTGAAAGTGAAACTAGTGTCATTGCTTATTGATTTGCTTGTTCCCAGTTACCAATACAACAGCATAAAAACAAGCTTTATTTTTTGTCATTCAAAAATGCAAATTTCTTATGAATTGCACTGAGGCACTCAAGTTATACAATCTGGTTCCTGTGATTTATTTTCTTCTCAATTTTCAGGGCTGCTTCTGAAATTTGAGTATTGAATTCAGAGAATAATCTTATTTTATACATAAGCCTCATATATAATCTCAGGAGATACTTGGTGATGCTTATCTTTAGTGCACCCCATTTGTGGTATCAGGACATTGTGTTAGCTACCAGGTGAAACAGAATAATGTCATCTAATCAAACTGCAAAGACGTTCTTTCACACCCAGCATCCAGTCTTCCTACTCAAGTTTAGAAAGAGTTATTGTACTTATCCTGTTTCTAGGTTATGGGATCTTGTCAGGTGATAACTTTATATCTGGTATGGCAAAAACTGTAAACTAGGTAATTGATCTGGGGTGGAAATAAGTCATTTCCTAAATGTTACCTATTTGTTAGCACTCTCCTTTTTCTCTGCTGCTACTTTAGTATTTTTTAAGACTGTTTAGTTGATTAGAAAGAGCAACATCATGAATAACAATTACTGAAAAGACTATGCATTGCTGCCTTGAATGTTGATTGTGTAGAGATACTTAGCTTGGTTACAAACTAACAATGACAATAACAAGATTATCACTCAGTGTAATTAGATACATTTTGGTTTGCTCTGTGTTTGCTGCTGTTTTGCACATGTCCGGTCTGAGCCAGTACTCCTCTCTAGAATTTTTTTAATACAGAACTTTTATGGCAAGGCATATATTAATGAACAACAAGATATGTGGTTCTGATTCAAATTAACACATCAGTATAACCCACAAATGCATAAAAAAATAAAAAGGCAGTTTATTTATCTTTAATTAAGGGTTGCTTCTGGGGTCAGGCTTCTTTTGTGGGCTTCTTTCTCTGGCTAATAGAAATATACCTTGCACCAATTTGGAAAAAAGACTAGCCTGGAGGTCAGTCACAAGAGAAAGCCTTTACCACGTTTAGGACTGGACTGTTTCATGATGGTGCTAAGGCTCTCCTGACTCTCTCTCCACCCAGCAGACGCTCCCAGCTGTGGGGCAGGTACCAACTGGTGGGACCTGCTGCTGCTGGAAGAGTGAACACCCAAACAGGCTGGCAGGAGGGCTGATAGGGTTACTACTGCATTTATTCCCGTTCAACTTTGCAACTGTAATTAAGTGAAAAAGTGAGTTGTCAGATCTAACAAAGAAGTTTGTTGCTCTCTTTTCTTTTGAGCAAGTTTTTAAAATCATTTTGAGAAGTTCTGGGAGGAGCCAGTTTTCTTCAGAGAAGCTAAAAACTTCTCAGTAACTTGTTTAAATTGTTTAAGACTAAAAGTTTTAGTATTAAAAAAGTTGTGTGATGGCTGAGATTCTTTTCTTCCTCACCCAGTTTTGGAGAAAGGGTGTGTTGGCTAGTGTTAGGGAGGAATTTGGATCTTTTTTCTGAAAAAGGTGGGGGAAGACTTCTATAATAGGCTGTGGGGGAGTTAGTTGTGTGGCTGACTTTTGCTTTTTGACTTAGAAGTTGCATGTCCAGAAATAGTTTGAAATAGGTTTTTTTTGTATACTCTTCATTCCTTTGAGATTTGCCAGACTTGGGGGAGGGAGGGTGTGGCTTGTATTTTTCTTTTTTTTATATTGATTGTAACACTTTTAAGGCTGTCCATGTTTTGTTCTTGTTCTACTTCAGTATTAACTTTCTTATTATTAAAAAAAAATCATATAAATGGACATATGGTTTATTGTTTGAATCTTGCAGTGTTTGACTCTGTATCTAGTGTATTATTGTATATTTGAGTTTCCTAAATCTCAGCTTTCAGTGTCCCAGTGATAAAAATGTTCTTATTCCCCACCTTAATAATTCTTATAAGTTTGAACAAATTATTTTTTTAGAATTAGCAACTCCTGAGAAATGTTTTAATGAAAAGAAAAACCTTTTATCCTTTTATCCAAATTAAGTTGAGTTAGATACTAATGTAAGGTGAGGTGTTCCTGTGCACGGTCTGCAGGATTAGTTAAGTACGAGTTCTGATACTGGTTTTCTCTGCTTGGGCATCTTGGCTTTTAGATCATGGTGCAGCAGTGTGAGTGAGCAATGTTTTAATGTTGATGTGGTGCTGCCTGCCACTGCTACAGGGAAATGCTTAAAGGGTTGCTGTATGTATTACTGATGCAAACACCTCCTTAAATAAAGATCCTTCCTTAAGGAAAAAAAAATATTCCAAAAATACTTTCTTGCTGGAACAAATATTTAACAAATACAGCAAGTTTAGCTTATAGACAAAAGGTTTTGTTTTCTTATAGCTTACAGAACTGAAAATGCTGCGAGGCTAACAGTTCCTGAATACTTTAAAACCTTTTCTAAAAAAAAATAGTTTTTTAAAAAACTTCACTGACCACATTTTAACTAGTTCTGGACTTGTAAGAAAGAACTGATAGGGTTTATATACAGTTGTCAACATAAGACAAACTAGTATTTTAAATTTGTTACCATTGGAACTTGTTTATGGACAACTATAGTGTAACAGAACATTGCAAGCAGTTCTTGGGGATTTTTTTTTTGTGTTCTTGAGTATTGCATAAGAAAAATTAAGTTGTTCTGTATCTTTAAATATTTTAGCCTTTTTAACAAACTAGTGCTCTGCAACCACACTTGAATACAGGAAACCTTTCTTCTTCTGTACCGTCATCATTTGCGATACATCCCCCTCCTGTACACTCGTTCATTTGTTCCCTGCCACGTCAGTCAAATGTGTGCATCTAGCAAACTATCCTGTCACCGTCGTGGGGCTCTGCCTGTGCCTGGAACTGAGAGCAGGTACAGAGAATGCTTTCAAACAGCCTTGAATGATTTTTCTATTATTATTTCTTTTTAATCTTACTTTATTTTTAGAAGGGGAATGTCTTGTCTCTGGTATGGGAAGAAGGGAAGAAAGCACCAAGCATTTAATCATAAATATGCTCTGGTAATTTTCAGTGTAGTATCTTCATTTCTGTTACTGCATTCTTGCAATGTTGTGGTGCAGAGACAGTTTCTGGACATTTAAATTTTGGATGTGTAAATGGGATACTAAGTCACAAATTTTCATAACTTCTAGGTGCATAACCTAATTGCTGGTATTCCACTGACATTGGATAAGAGAA
>NW_010312805.1:50152-62051 GCF_000700745.2 Antrostomus carolinensis
CTTGGAGTAAAGTTCCCCCCCCCCCCCCCCCAACAAAAAATGTGATTTATAGCTAAATACTGTGAACAGTACACTAGCATTTAATTATAAAAGTGTAAATCTCCTGAGTTACTATTTGATTATACCTTCTCAGAAGTCATTCAACCATGTGAAGGTCTGATAATACTTCTAAATCGATGGAGATGACTGTGCTGTAGTCCTAACCTCACATTTATAATGGAGAGGACCGATACCACTGGTTTTAGTTTATTAGATTTATGAAAGTAACTGTGAAGTTGTTTTCAGTGTTGTTTTCCCCAGAAAGACTTAAATTTGTAGTAGCACATAAAGGAAATGGTTCACAGTGAGACTTGCAAAACAATAACATCGTGGGGATAGGGAGGAAGTGAACTTGACAATAGACTTGTTGTGCTTTTACCAGCCGTTAGATCTGGAAGATATTTTTCATTCAGACTCTACCTGTGACAGACTTTTAACTGTATTTTTAAGAGTTACAGATCTCTGGATTTTGATTCATACTTCTTTTGGAGGTGCTGTTGATTTTGGTTTTTATTTTGATCTTTATTTGTAGCCAGGTTACTTGTAAAATATGAAATTGTAATGTGGCAGCAGCTGGTTCTGTAAATGTGTGCTCCTAACTAACAAAATATTTTTGAAATAATAAGCTATTAATTTTCCTCTGTGTCAATGGAATGTAGAACAGAGATACAATTACTAAACTCAAATGTAATTTGGGCATACCCAGTAGCACTGTAAAAGGTACATGAAGTTCATCAAGAATGTGTTCTTTAACGTACATCTGTATATGTAGATATATCTTGCCCAGGTAATTTTAAAAAGTAGTAGTATCCCTTGTTATGATTATTTCACTTAAGACCAACACCTCATTTTAGCCAGAGTCCAACTATGCTAATAAAAGCAAAAGTTACCAGCTCTTAAGGAGAGATTGAAATGAAGAAGACTGAGAACCTTCTTTGCTGTGGGAGAGGTAGAGAACAAGTTATTTTAATGTATAAAACAAGTCAAATCAGAAAAAAAGGGTATAGGAGTATCTGCAAATGCTTATAAAATGTTGCTGTGTCAACAAGACGTGCTCTATTTACGAAGTTGGGTTTTCTCCTTCAATGAATGATCATAAAGCTAATGTGCAAGTGTAACCTTACAGAAAAGAGGGAAGGATTGTTGGGACACTTCTGTGTTATGCAAGACAAAGTGGAAAGCATATTAAGGAGACTGGCAGCATATGAAATACAGGTGTTTAACTTAATGTGTCATTAGTGCTTGTTCTGAAATTTGAATGAAAACCCATCTGGCATGAAATAATATAATTGCTGGACCAAATGGAGTGATAAAACAAGAATGCTTGCTTGAAGCAAGTAGGTCACCCTGGATTATTTACCTGAAAGGCCTTTATCATTTTTGTGGTGATTGAGTAAATTTTGGCTGAGCACTGTAGGGGTTCGATACTTTCCCAGAATAGGAGATCAACATTTTGGTGACTAACAAATGCATTATGCTTCCCCTTCAAAAAGCCAATAATGTTGGCTTCTCACTTGTTTAGTAAATCTGTTTGGTATTTGTCTCTTTATTGTACTACAACACAAGAGATGCCAGTAAATTTCTAGAATGTCAGAAATGCAGGCCACCATTCTTTCTGTCAAAGCACTTCAGACAAAAGACATCAGACAATGGAAGAGAACAAAAGGTGGATTGCCTTCTTTGGGAATGCTTGTCAGAATGCTATGCAGAGGTCATAGGCAGCTAGCCAAATGGGGAAAAACCAATGACAACTTTAATCTTTAGCTTTTATATTCCTAAGATATTATACAAAGGGAATTAAAGTGGTGTTGGTTTTAATAGCTTGAATGATTTGAGACTTGCACAACTTCTGAGGTTTTGATTTATTGGCTAACTGTAGTTGGTAGGCTAATAATTGTAGTTCTTTGGCTGTTAAGGACTGATATTTTGGAGTAACTTTGTAATGGCTTGATAAAATTACACTGGCATTTATTTTTTCAATTAAATATCCTGGAACTTTAAAGGTTGAACTTTTTTTTTTACTCTAGAGAAATAATGTTCATGAAGCTTGCAGTTCACACGATTCTTAGAGATATATTAAGATTCAAAGTAAAATTGTTCAGCTTTCATTCTCTTTCTTAATATTTGTTTTTATTTCGTATTCACAGTTAGTCATGAGGGTACAGATAACTTACTTTGAAGAGAACCACTTCTACGCTTACACTTTCTCTGTTCTTATCTTTCAGAAAGACTGTTCAACTCTGATAAGACACTCCCTTTCTCTAAGGAGACGGTTTCAGCTACTTGTTAACTCTGAAAGTTTATCTGTACTTTGTTTGAGGGCAGCAGTTACACTGCCCTGTTAGCAAACATGTAATAGGTGTGTGTGTATTGGTCACTCGTGGCTTTATGAAACTGGCAGAGGAATACTTCACTGGTGTAAGCAGGTTTCATGTTTACAGCTGTGTGTAGCAGACTGATGTGAAAGGGCTGATGTATCACCATCTGTATGGCAAACTGTCCTTCATGGACATTCTAACAATTGTAACTACATTTTCATGTGTATTGTTGAAGGACAAAAAATTACATGTTAGGAATTTTGATTTCTGTTCTGCTCACTGCATATGCCAGCATAGCTTGCAAGAGTTAGATACTCTGACATACTACCAGAAAAACAAGGTTTAGAAACATGAGTTTCTCAAAAAAGAGAATCCTGAGCCCCTTGAATGATTGAATCATTAGTATGCAAACCCTCAATTTGGCTTACTGCATTAAATATTGAAACTGTTGTGTGTTCTGCTAAGTGATTAGCTCAGATATATATAGTGTGGAGAGTCAAGCTGAAAAGGCATTCACACTGCAAGAGTCATACGACATCCCATGTTTTCTCATCAATGTTGCTATTATGAATAGAGCAGATAGTATTATATCTCCCATGTCATTTCAAACTTGATTAGCCCTTGGAATTGTCCTGTGGTAGACTGTTCAAAGTCCCAAAGCAGAATCATTTTTGCCCCGAAGCACACTGATCTCCTGGCTATACACATTATTTGTTTCCATCTATTCTAACCAGTGCCCAGATTAACCATAAGAGGTTTAGCTGTTCTTCTCTGCTCCTGCATTCTTTTTGAAGCAGAAAATAATACAGAGGGAACAGAGGGCCCTTCAAGAACATTTCCTGATCCTCAAAAAGTCTCTTTGGCATCATGAAGAGAGCGCAGTAAATAAAGTGCATAGCAAACTCATATGGGTAGGCCTGCATTTCAGTCCTAGGCAGAATGCTTAGGACGCTACAATTTTGGGTGATTTGGCAATTCCTGTTTAAGGATGTGGACTTCATTGGAATTTGGAAAGCCTTATCCTATACCTTAAGGACGTGAATATAAGAACTTGTCCAGGTTGGCTCAGGACCTTGTGCAGTTAAACTTTGAAAGCCTCCAAGGATGGGGATTCTGCAACCTCCCCGGGAAGCCTGTTCTAGTCCTTTACCATTGATAACATCAACCCTTTGAGCCCAGTGGTCCAGCCAGTTTTTCAGCCTTGTTCTTAATGTATTTTATACATAACTGATTTGATTGCAAGGCTAGGTTAGAATCAAAAGCATAGGATAGAATCAGAAGCCTTGGTAACATACAGATAAATGGCATCTGCTGCTACCTGCCCAAAAATGAAAGAATTTTATTGCAAAGAAACATTCTGTACTGAAAACCACAGTCCAGTATGATGCATCCAGAACGTCATTTGTCTTTCACAAATGGAAGACTTTGCTTTGCAGGTATTTCTAATACAGTGTGAAAAATTAATCATGCTCAAAGAATGAAAGCTCAAAGTGGAATTGAGGTAGAAAGTAGCTCCTGGAATAACCAGAAGAACAGATAGCTGACATAGGGGGCAGGGGGAAAGGGAAGAAAATCACTGCTTTATTTAGCATGGTGAAATAGAATAGAGGATTAATATGACTACAAGGAAGGAAAATAAAGAACTCCTGATGGAGGAGGAAACAACATAAAGCAGACCGAGTGAAACCAGGTCATAAAACAGAATAAACTTCTAACTAATGATACTAACATTTCAAAACATCCCTCTCAAGCCTTGCAGGGACAAAATGCTAGCTTCTTTTCAAGGTACATCTTGATCAGTTCCTGAATGAAGTTGTAGAAGGTAGTTGCCAGCAGCTTGGACATACATGACTTAATGATTAAATGAGCTACGGAATCCTGCAGCGTGTTATATTGTCCACTGCAAAGCAAAAATATAAAGCATGTTGACCTAAACTATAAGCATTTTACGAAAGGTCAGGTATGGTGGCTGACCTGTTGAGTTATCTTAATGTACTCATTTAAAGCCCAGTTCAGTTGAGGAGTGGATAACCTTGAAACAGTTTGTCTTGTGGTTCACTCACAAAATTTAGTATGGGCAGTATACTTAAAATAAGCACTGGGTTTGAAAGGGTGGATTCTTTGCCCTTAATTTTCCTGTTGCTAGTTTGACATTCTAAGACACGTTATTTATGAAGCCTGTCATTGCATACCAATGGTCTGCCCCTGTGCAGGTTTTTGTGACATAATGTGATGGTGTGCAACAGGTTCAGGATGCTAAGGAGCTATTATTGTGTATGTACTTGGATAAGTATTCATGTTTCTCTCAGGTAAAAAATTTATCAAAATACCTTGTGCACATTGTTCTGAGGGTGCAGGCACCCTCATGGCATATGTGAAAAGGTGTGTCAGATCTTCCTTGGTAAGGAAAAAGTTGGTAAGGGGTTCCCAGGTGCAGGATGATGATAAAGTTTGTGTTTGACAGGTCAAAGGCAAGATGGCATTGCCTGTAAAATTGTCTATGTTCCAGTATGTAAACCAGCAACTAAATAATGGTGTTGAGAATTGATTTCTTCCCACCCCTTCAAGAATCTCCTTAAGTAACCACGCATTTGTGGCCCATTGTAAGTTAACTATTGCCTCTCATGTGATGAGGGCTAAGATTAAAGAAGCAACAAGGCTAATGGGTCCTCACATTATTGCTTTTCAGGATTACATTCATAAGGTGCTGGTGTGAACAGTGCAATTTGCAATGAACTATCATAGCAAATAAAAGGATAAAATTACACTATTACTTATATGCTTGAGTGGAATACTGTTAAAGCTTTGCATATAGCTGACTCTGAGAATGCACAAACCAATATAATTTACAACAGTTTTCGTTGTTTTTGGGTTTTTTTTTTTTTAGTAGAACAGTAGAAAATGGTGGAAATAAATTGAGTGCTTAGTAATTACTGATCATTCAGGAATAAAACCGGATATCACAAGTATTCCTTTTTCCTTGCCTTGCAGTTGCATGGGGTAGAGCGAACCATCGCTGCTCAAGAGCCAGTCATGCATGACTGTGGGCTCTGTACTCAGGACAGTGGCGAGTATCTGGCCAAACTCCTTGTAGTAGGGGCAGGTAGATGGGGATCTGCTGGACTTGTGGTTGTCTTCTTTTGCACTGTGGTAGGCTCTAGAAGTTTTTAATACACTCTTCCTACATGGGACATCCATTTAATCTCTCCACCAGCCGTTTTAAGATGCTTTCATACAAATGATGATTTTGAGTTGTTCTCAAAATCACATTATTTGCTGTAGTTACATCAAAATGACTGTTGTAGTCCTTTAGCCAGCTTGTTGCACCAGAGCAGCATGTTCTAGAGCTTTCTGACTAAAGGCTTTCTGGCTGTACACCTCCTGCCTAAGTGGAGGTGCCATTTGGAGTGAATATGTTAACAGATAAGCAGCTCCTGAAGCTTTGGAGGTCAATATAAAGGTCAGGATAAAGATATTGTGAGGTGGTATTGGGGAGTTACTAAACTTTTGTCCTGCTATATCTTGTCTTGAGCTGTATCTTCACTGCCAGATAGAAGAATTAGAACCTTCTGAGAAGCCTGAGGTTTGCTTCTAGTCTTTATTCAGGAAAGCAAACCAGGTTCACAGGGTTCATTAATATAGGTGCAGAGTGTTTAGAGAACTTTGGGCTGAAGAGTTTGGGTTAAAGCATGCAACTCAGATTGACTTCTAATTTAGCATTCTGATACTGGTAACTTCATGTGCTCCTATATCAGTTCTATATTCATCCTAGAGCAGTGAGATGTGTCTGACTGCTAGTGCCATCAGTGTTTAATTTGTAATTTTGCTGTGTCTACTCATACGTTTAAATAATCACCTACATGAACATTGTCCTTGCGGAAACACACATCTTTCAGCACTTCTTGTTTGTTTGTTATCACTGCACATTTTCCCTTCATTACTCTCCTCCACTTTTTTCTTTCTTACCTTTTTACTTTTCTTCAACTGTCAGTGGAATTATTGTCTTCCTGTCTCCATATTCAGGTAGTGTCAGTGGCTGAGTATCACCGCAGGATCGATGCTCTAAATAGCGAAGAACTGCGCACACTCTGCAGACGTCTCCAGGTGCCCTCTTCAGTAGTTTCAACCCCATCTCTAGATACTAAAACATCTTTCTTTGTAGTGTCTTTGATCAGGGCAAATCCCACACTCAGTGGGTTTGTCTTGTCTACAGCACTACAAGGATGCATCAGAAAATTCCTTTGTTTTGGATGTATTTAACTGTGCAATGCTATGATGAAATCAATTTTATGATGGAATTATTACTTCCAGCTCTTTCAAACAGGAATTTTCTGTCAGAATTTGATAATTTTTTCTCAGTAGTGCTTGACTTGGAGTGGTGTGTATTAACTTCCACTTTAGACTGGTGTGCTGTGTTAGATAGAAGCTTTCCTAAAAAGAATGCAAACCAAGTGAAGAATCCAAAACCTTGCCGCATGGGTGTTTAATTTTATATAGGAATCTTTTATCAAGAATCTCACAGTACTTGGCAGATATCAAGCTTCACAACTTCTGTGGAATAGGTAAGTATTTTTCCCTGCAAGCAGGTAACTGTGGCAGTTTGACACAGCACAGGTCTTACACATGGAGCTGGTAATGGAACTGTCTGTTCCGAAAATAATACTTCGAAAACAGTACTTTTGATTCAGAATTTTTTTAAAGGCTTACTGATACAGACTTAAACTGGTATTTGCATTCTCTTTAGGTGTTTCTTAGTTCTTTGAAAATTATAAAATTGTAAGCTGCTGTGTACGTCATACATAACGTACTGATGGAAAGCATAACTTAGAACTCCTTAGAAGCATTGAGTATTTTGTTTTCATGTAGTAATTAGTCACTGAAACTGTAAAAAGTTTCAGTTCTGTTTTTTTACTTTGATCTTGGCTTTCTTTCACCTATTATGGAATTACACATAAGAAAACATTTTCTTAGCTCTTTCGTTTCTGTTTATTTAATAATCAGTAATTAATTGCTCTAAATGTTTTGTAAGTGGTATGGCTACATAAATCGATAATAAGCATGAACTCAAAAGCTGCAGTTCTGCTTCTATGGCAAAATCAGAGATTTTGCACAAAAAAATTTCATTCTCGCTGGAGAACAAAACAATTCTGTTTCTGGCAAGTGGTGGTGGAGAATCCTTGTATTAATAACCTGGAAGTGCAAGAGCTCTTTCCAAATAGCTTTCACGTGGAATGCCCAAACTCAAGGTTTAGGCTGACTTGAAAAATCTGAAGCAAGTGGTGGTGGAAAATCCTTGTATTAATATCCTGGAAGTGCAAGAGCTCTTTCCAGATAGCTTTCACGTGGAATGCCCATACTCAAGGTTTAGGCTGACTTGAAAAATCTGATGTGATGCCAGATGGTCTAAATAGGTGTTTGTGGTGTAGACTGTATGGCAGTTACTAAAGTTACTAACCTCAGAAGCCCCTGGACTCTAACTACAGGTCAGTTTGCTCTGTCAAAGTTGAGCAGGAAATAAATTTGCAGATTTTGAAACTACACTCTGTTATGTCAAACAGATACCTTTTAACAGACACGTCTCCATCAACTTCTACAAAGCAGTGTTTTTCCTAGAAGAAAGTTGCTTTACGGTAATAACAATTAAGAAAAGGCAAAAAATCTAACCAAAAGAAAAGAAAAAACAACCCAAAAAACGCTACCAAAACCCCACAACCCCTTCCACACCACTTCAGTCCAGATTATTCATGTTTTGCATGTTGTGCTTTAATAGAATTAAAGAATAACAAAGGGAGTAAGCTTTCTGCTCTACATTTGAACAATGCTGAAGTCTTACGGAGTTGAAGCCGTAGTATACAATGGATAAAAGGCATTTAAGGTGGAAAAAAGCTGGATTACCACATAACATGTTTTATAGATAGCACTTTATAATGCAGTCCGCAGGTCATCTTTTTGCACAGGAAGACGTACAGATAAATGCATATATTTTGTTGTGATATGGAAATCAGTGCATAGTTTATGTTGGAAATGCTTGTTACTTTCCTTTGAAAGATGGAACACTGGAGCTTTTTCTTTGCTTGATACTAATTTTCTTTAATGATATCTTTTCTTGAGTTAAGAATTACTACTGTAATTAAGTTATTGTATGAATATAGTTTGATATTTTGACTTTATAAGCCTATTTTTAAGTAATGAGTTTATGAGAGTAACTCTTTTTGTAGTTCTTTAGGGAGAGAAAAAGGATATCCTTTTTTTCGGCTCAGGTGACTGTTTTTGTTTAAATAGTCTTATCTGTATTTCAGAGTTTTCTTTGATTTGGCTTTTCTTTTGTGAACTCAGAAAGCTCTCTTCACAGAAGCTTGGCAAAGTTTATCGCAGTGGTATGTGAAATACCATAGTTGAGTCCTATATGTTTAGAGTATGAGGTATGTGGCAAACACTGGTTATTATTCTGGAGTTGGCAGGTGGTTTTGGCAGGTATTTTCTTGAAATTCTCCGTATTCAAGCTTTAAATAATTTGACCAGTCTGACTTTCAGTAAACCTGGTATGGGCTGATAAATATTCAGATGCATTCATTCTTGTTAAGATTTTTTTTTTCCTTTAGCAAATATCTCAGCATTTAAATAAGTCTTGCTGCAGTGGCTTAAGTTCCTAACTTCCTTCACTTTGTCCCACTCCTCTGTCAGATTTCACTGTCCCCACAGCAAGTTTTAACTGTCCCTGCAGCAAAATTTATAGAACGAAACTTGTTTGGGTCTCAGCTGTTCTAGTTCTCAACATGTGGCACTTCAGCTTGAAAGTGCCAGTGAATGTAAACTGGGGTAAGAAACTGTCATGAACTGTGATATCTGATGAGGAGTTTTGTGGCCTTCTGCCACCTCCACTGAGTGGTAATCTGCAACAACTCAATAGGGCAGATGTATGAGCAGTTCAGACTACTGCTGGATCTTCATGCATAGTGCATCTTTGTCAGACTCCAAAGCTCAGTATGCAGCATAAGTGTCACTGCTGCTTTTCCCCTCCCCACCCTCTCAATTCTTTCTTCTTTGATTCCCATAAGTACCCCAACAGATGAGTTTATGGAACAGCAATATTCCTAGGGCTCCATTCAGATGCTTTACTCAAAATACAAGACAGCAGTCTTTCTGCATGTCTACTTCAAATCTGAAAAATTTCACAAGTGCTTTGAAAGAGTATTGATTCAAAAACTACTCAGAAATGTTCATATTGAAGCTTCAGTTTCTTTTCTGTTTGTTTTTTAACTGCATTTAATGTAAGTGCTATGTTAGTGTTAAAATGCAGGCAGTATGTAAGCTGACCTTGGAAAAGCATTTTAAGTCCTTCAGCTGTGTATGAGGACTCTTGTTTTGTTTCATTTTAGCATAAAACCATAGCTTTCTTCTGAGTAGATGTCTGTGTAATTTATAGTTAGTATATAATTGAGTAACAGCTTACTATTGGAAGCAGTGGAAATCTTGGTCACATCAAGTGTGATGGATTTCTTAACTTTTGAAGACGTTGCATAACTGTAAATCAGTAACTGCATGATTTTAAACCTGCAACGTTTCTCTTCCCTGCTAATAGAATTTCAAATTCTTATTTTCTTGTTGGTTTTCTTTGTAGATAACAACGAGAGAAGATACCAATTCAAAACAGGCAACAAACATCAAAACAGACCTGGAGCCTGAAGCATTCCGGCCAAATCTTAGTGATCCCAGTGAATTACTACAGCCAGAACAAATTGAGAAGGTATTAACTTATATATGTCACTTTTTAGTACTGTACATTCCTGTATTACAAATGCTATGACCATAGTGTAAAACACACCAGTAGGAAGACCTTGTATGATATTAAATGCATAAGCACAACATAATTCATAGCTGAAATGTTGCTTTTTCTTATCGTAACTTCCATTACACTGTAACAGCACTAGTCTGTGTATCGGCCCTTTTTTATTCTTCCTCGAAAACAGTTTGGTTTTCACTGCAGTTATTTCTGTCCAGTCCAAAATCACCTCATTAAATGTGTCTCTGAAGGTTCGAATCAAGACTGATAGCGTTCAAAGGCACGGGAATAGGAGAGCAAGCATCTTTTACCCTTCAGCTTGTTGCCTGTTGACTTGAGTGATCTAGTTCCCCAGTACTGAGACGTGGTATTGTTATGCAAGAATAATGATGTGGTTTTGCTGTCTTTGGATAAACCTTTTAGACACCTTACCAAACACATGTTCTTCAGTTGGCAAATCATTCTTCTTCTATATGTCATTGATAGAACTAGGAAAAGAAACCTGCTTGCAAGATCAGAGATTAAAAAAAAAATACACATATGAAACTTTAGGATTGGTCTGAAGTTTTATACTAGCTTTTAAGGCCACTTGTAGTTCAGAACAACATAATGAGCTCTCTTTTATATGTAATATATTATTAAAAATAATTTAAAGTGCATTAAGTAAGAGGATGGTTGTTATCTTGTTACCAGCTCACAAAGTCTCTTCCACCACGGACCATTGGATATCCATGGACTCTTGTCTACAGTACTGCAAAGCATGGCATGAGCTTGAAGACTTTGTATCGAACTATGCTGGGATTAGACACACCTGTGCTGTTGGTTATCAAGGACAGTGATGGACAGGTAGGAAAATGTTTTCATGGAGGTAGGGGACCCATCAAGAAAAATGTTTGAGGAGTATAAAAAAGCAGCTGATACTTCAGTCCATTAGGGGAGATAAAATTGCATGTATCAAGCTGGTTTTCCCCTTGGTAGTGATGTAGAGGCTTTCAAAAAGATATTTCACTGTCAGACAATCCTCTGACATCCTACATTTCTAGGAAATACTTAAATGATACAACTTCATTGTCACAATGCATGACTGACATAATATAAAATTTACTGTTAAAAGTTGTTTTTTGTTTTTTCTTTTTAATTGCACTTAAGCATGAAAAATAGTCCTGATTCCAGAAGATCTTGTTGAGTTGGAATGTCATTGCCAGCTGTGGCCAGTGCTTCTTGGTACATTTTGTGGCTGCAGCCAACATCTCTCTCCTGTTCAAAGGACTGTGAGATCTTTGCAGTGTAATGAATTTTTGTTCCTCGCGTCTCTGTAGTTGTGCTCTGTTCTCCTTTGACTGGGGTATAAATCCAGAAAGCAGATCACATCTCGCTGTTTGAATAGCAAACGTCCTCTCTTGAGTATTCTGTTAACAGGTGAACATTACAAGCAGCACAAGACTTCGATCTTTTCTTTCTGAAACTTCTATGCTCTCTCATGCAAGCAAGTTACTACTGCCATGAAGAATTAAGAGTACCACTGCAAAATCAGTAGCATTTACTTCACTTACCTGTCCCATTTTGGTGACCACTGTTTTTATTTTCAGGAAGCATGGGCTACTATCATGGGGCCTCATATCATACAGGGGGTCTGAAAACTGTAAATGAAGGGTATGTTTTCTAATTCAAGTCCTAACTTGTTTTTCCTTTCTGTTTCCTGCCTCAGAGATGCCTTAAAAGGAAAAACCCCTTTCAAGTCTCTGCTAGTAAAGCACTC
>NW_010312805.1:62077-82260 GCF_000700745.2 Antrostomus carolinensis
CTTCATTTGCTTCTTAATCTTGAAGATAAAAACTATTCAGTAGACTTGAAGTGATCCAATATACCCATTGGACTCTTCAAACGTATTTTGGTAACATCCCTTCTCAGATTCCCTTGCTAGCTTCTCAAGATTAATTTGTAAGATATCTACTTCCTAATACCTCATTATCTGGCCCAGAAAGAAGATTTTTCCCTTCTGATGGGACTGTCTTGCCACCAGCATGCAGTATTGTTCTGTTGCTGAAAGTATTTGGTTGATCTTCCACATACAAATATCTCAACTTTCATGTTCAAAAAGTGTAACCGTTGCTCATCCAAAACAGAGAATTCATAGACATGTCATAATTTTTTTGTGAATTGAACAGTGACAAATCTCAACTTACAGGCTGATGCCCAGGAACATATATGAAAGTGTTCCTTGGACTTTTGGGTCAAGTAGCCACTGAACTTACCTCTCACAGTGTAAGCCAGATCTTACCTGTGTTCCACACAAGAGCAAGTGAAATCCATGTGTATTCTGCGAGCAACATATGCTACAGAAGGAAAGGTTCAGACATTTTACATGTTCAGTCCTTCACCAATGTTCTGAGATTGGTGTTTTCAGTAGTTCTGTCTCTCAAGCTGTTAATGAGAAATGTCTTTGCATCTGACACCAGGAAATAAATTTTACACTATCTTTGTATTCAAAAACTATGGAAATTCAGTGTAGAGTCTTTCTTCTCATGGTGCTGTTCCAGAAAGTGTTTTAAGAGGGTCTAGGTGTTTTCATATTTTATACTCCAAAATCACTGCCTGTTTTCTGAGCTCTTGAGTTCAGGGAAGATTCCAAATGAGATTCAACCTTTTTGGAGAATGAGAGAATTATGACCAGATAGTTTCTTGCCATTTGCTGAGCGTACATCCTCATTCCTTTTTGGTATTCGTTGTCCTGCTCACTTTGTAGTGAAGAGAGCCTTTATCTGATGTTGACAATAAGTTGAATAAGGAGCAAGTGTATGTTGTAACTTTTCCTAATATGGTTCATTAAAGGCTACCAAGCCTCACCCTATTTTTTTTCCAAAATCTTCTCCAATCTTGATTTCTTCTGAAAGTCAATTAGCAGTTTTACTTAAAAGTGTTAAAAAAAACCCCAAAACAAACCACCAGCCAAAATATTCAACTTTCAGAAAATGAAGCTTTGTTTATGTAGAAGCTGAACATTGTCTAGTTGAAAGCTGGAATCTGAAGCCACCTAAATTGCTTGCTGTAGTCAATTCTAGGAGATCCTGTAATAAAGGTGCCCAATAAATCTATAGATAACTATATTACAGTTATTAAGGACTGTCTGTCTGTCTCTCTACTGATACGTGCTTCTTTAGTGAAGACACCAAGCTCTGGTGTCTATTCTGACAGCTATTTAAAAAGTAATTAACACCTAATTCCTGAACATGAGTCACTAAACAAATGGTGGTCTAGAAGTGGCATTAATACAGTTAACCACCCCAAGGACTGTCTAGTTTTATTATTCTTCAGATTGCATTATATACACTGCAAAAGTGTGAGACATGGAGCCTAGAACTTGGGAATTGAGTCAACCTAATTAGCTTCAGAATTAGTTCTCTTTTGAGTAGGGAACTGTATGAGAGACTATCTGAGGGTTTTCTATAAACTGGATTATTCTATAATTAGAAATAAAATACTCCTATATCTGTATATGAAGCAAGCTTCAAAGTCTCTCAAGTAAAGCATGTAATGTTTTCCATACAGTTAGGATGTACTTACTACCTTTGCATTTTACTGGTATACAAATAACAGCCCTGAGATGATCCAAGACAAGCCCCAAAATAAGTGTTGTGTGAAAAGTTCGTACCTGTGTAGAGGCTGAACTGAGATGATTTAGGATTGGCACAAATCTATGTTGTTTTAACGGAAGGTTAATGTAAATTGTTAATGAAATCTTATATTTACTTCATTTTTTAACTTATATTTAATTACTAGATGTAATATCAGCCCTGAGGGTATTGATCAGGACTAAGACATGTCTTAGCTACCTGAATGTAGCTACCAGAGCTGCTCTTCAAAGAATAATTTGGGCCCTTAAAATAAGTTAGGATCCAGAGACTCTTAATAGTTTGAAGCTACACATAAATTAAGCAATAATTGGAAGGGTTCAATGGCTGCTTATTGCTGTGAAGTTGCTGGAAAATGTTGATGTAGTTATTTAAACATAGAGTTTTCTTTATTTCAGCAGTCCATTCTGCTTTGTCCATGAATCAAACTTTCTTAATTTTAATTCAGTATGGATTTTTACTCTAAAAGATGCTCTATTTCAGTTCAGTTACCTGCATACAGTAAGCACAGTCGAAGATTGCAGTGTTTGACAGAGAAAAGTTAACACCCAGGTTTCTGAAGTCTACCCTATTGTCTCAGACACTTGAAATCACAAGAAGAAAAAAATGTCTTACCTATTCTGCTTTTTACAGATTACATGTGCAAAGGTAACAAAAAGGAGGAAAAAAAACAAACAAAAAACCCAAACATTAAAAAGGAACTAAAAATTAAGTGCTGGTTTCTGCACAACTCCAGCAATAGACAGAATAGACTACAGAAATTATATCTTCTTTCTGACTCTTTCATCTTTAATTAACCTTAACATTTACAGTTAAGTGTAACAGGTGATAAAGATCGAGTAAAAATGAAATACTGTCTTGAAGATCAAATTCTATTGTTGCACAAAATATGTATGAAGTCAGGGTTGGGGGTACTTATAAATAACCAAATAAGGCCCTGAAAGAAGGTTACATTGCTAAACAACTCAATTGATACAAACTTGAGGATTAGGGTAATCAAATACCTAGCATCTAAAGCTTTGATATTTGGTCAGTTGTCTTTGAAGGACAATGAACCAATAATTCTTAAACTTCTGATGAAAGACCTATTTTATAATGAATGAAGTCATTAAAAGCCTTTAGCCAAAGCTAAGTGAATCACGCATAGAAGAATCCTTCTACCAGCCTTTACTCATGGAGGTGTTTCGGCAGTACCCAAAGTACCAGCTTAGAATGATTGACTACTATCAGTCCAAAATGTTGTCATCTAATCCCCATCTCTCTGTGAAGTGTTCTCATTTAAAACATATTTCAACTGAGCCAAGCCTATTTTTAGAAAAAAGATTTTAGTATTAGTATTATTTGCATTAGGAGAGATATTGCTTCTCTTAATTTAAACTTGAAATCAAACAACAGTTTTATCTGCCTTGTCTATAATGTTAATTTTGAGTTCTTTACAAATTGTGGGGGAAGAGAACGCTTTACTTGTCTTTGTAGTGCTGGACTAAATGAGTGTGATTATGTTTAAGCCAGGTGATTTTACACAAATGTTAAAGAACAATGTTCAGCTCTACTTAATTCCTAATTTTGTTTTCTTCTTTCCCCACCCCAGTAGTGTTATTCTTAATAACCTCTTCCTCACTGGGCATGCCAGAATTGAGATGGACTTGTCTGATCTCATTTTTGTTTGTTTGGGTTTTTTTTTTTTAAAAAAAACAACAACTTTTTGCTGCTTTTTGACTATATGATCTTTTAATGTTCTGTGCTACAGAATGTGTAGCAAATCACTTGAACTTTCTCTGACCCATGAGGCTATCTAACTAGTAATGCGCTAAAAAAAAGTATAGAAAACTGTCGGTCTTAATAACACTGGGGACTCATTTCAAGTCTTCCTCAAAAAAACTCCCCCCAAAAAAACAAACCCAAAAGCCTTCTGGAAAGTTACAAGAAAACAAACATTTCTTTTTCTTTAAACAATTCCTTCATTTTGGTCTTATTTACTATGATTTCCCCAGAAAGCAAAACATAAATGATAGTTTCTTTTTCTCTTAAGCTATTCTTGTGATTTGGACTTTGGGATAACAGAGAAGTATCTTGCCAGTGTTTGATCCTGTATGTTGAATGAAATAATTGTCTGTACAAAAAAAAAAAAGGTTTTCCTGTGAGCTTGCTTTAAAACAGAAGTACAGATATTTGCACCTCAGTTCATGGAACTTCAAGCTTTTAAACTGAATTTGCTGTTTAACAGTGCATCTGAAACTGATATGGGTCTTAGAAAAGTGAGTACCTACAGCTGACTGTGATACTTTATTTCATCACCTTGTCAAGTTTAAAAATTCCTCCAGAGAATCAGATTTTAGAGTGTAAATATTGGTCGCATACATGCTCAAAGGTAATTCCCCTCACTTAAGTGAAAGAACACTTTTATACATTAGTAAAGTATCTTGTCAGTGTAGTGTTATTTTTTTCTTAAAAAAAAATACATAAATAGAATCATAGAGTGGTTTGGATTGGAAGGGACCTTTAAAGGTCATCTAGTCCAATCCCCCTCTGCAGTGAGCAGGAACATCAACTAGATCAGGTTGCTCAGAGCCCTGTTCAGCCTGACCTTGAATGTTTCCAGGGATGGGGCTTCTACCATCTCTCTGGGCAACCTGTTTCAGTGTTTCACCACCCTTATCATAAAAAAAAAAAAAATTTGTTCATGGAACAGAAGAATATTGAAAACACACCGACTTCTGCCCATGTAGGTGTTGATTTCATTTTCCCAAAAAAAAAAAAAAAAAAAAAAAAAAATTCCTCTTATAGCTAGTCTAAATCTATCCTATTTTAGTTTAAAACCATCACCCCTTGTCCTGTCACTACAGTCCCTACTAAAAAGTCTGTCCCCATTTTTCTTATAGGCCCCCTTTAAGCACTGAAAGGCTGCAATAAAGTCTCCTTGGAGCCTTCTCTTCTCCAGACTGAACAACCCCAACTCTGTCTTTCCTCATGGGAGAGGTGTTCCGTCCCTCTGATCATTTTTGTGGCCCTCCTGTGGACCATCTCCAAAAGCTTCATGTCTTTCCTGTATTGAGGACTCTAGAACTGGATGCAGCGCTCCAAGTAGGGTCTCGCCAGAGCAGAGGGACAGGATCACACTTCTTTTGATGCAACCCAGGATATGGTTGGGAAATAAAATACAATTGTAATAATACAAGGAAGCTTCTGTAGGTCTTATGACTTAAAGGAAGTTCAGTATGTAAGTCCTACCTCTTCTGCTCTGTAACAATGGTATCCCAACAATGAATTTTGTTTTCTGCTGTGCATAATTTTGGGGAAAAAAAAATAAAAATTAAAAGTTTATTGCAAGATGTTAGTGCTTGAATTCAACAAAAAGGCTTCAAAACATCTGCTATTGGCATGATAGATCTGTTAGACTTAAGACTCAGTCTGATGTGAATTATCAGGATGTTTGAAGAAAATTATCACTGATAGTCTTTAGAAGACAAGCAATTTTTCTCTCATAACCAGTCAGTGGAAGATTGTGTATTGAACTCAGCAGGGTGTTTTGTTTTATAATGAGCACATCTTTTCTTTACATGACTCTTCTTTCAATCTTGCTGTCTTCTATTTCAATTAAAAGTTTCTGAACAAGAAACTTTTGGGAACATGTAAAATTCCTGAAAAATAAGGAATTTTTAAACTGGTTGTTCTTAACTGATAACTCATAATTGAGGTAGAATGGTCTTTATTAAATGCTTGATAGCTGTGTCTTATTCTTGAGTTCCTGATCTGAAGTTCATGCTTACCTAGTTTTGTGTTTGTAAAAGCTGCTATAGAACTCAGCATGGAAAGGAATGCTTGGAGAACCTACCTGTGGCCAAGGAGTTTCTTAGGATGGGCAGAGGAAAATAGTTTCTACTTCATACCCTGAACACAATCCAAGTCAGGACATTAGCTTTAATGTCTCGCTCTCATCAGCCCTGTGCTTCTCAGACTCACTGTTTAATGTGAACAAAACCACAGAAACTTCACTTTGTTTTCCTTCTTTCTCATACAGACAAATGAGAGAGTGCTAGTGGTGTGCTTTGGTACTTATTATCTCCTCTGCTCTTGCAGTTGTTGAACCAAGATGACTACTAGCAACAGAAATACTGATTTTTGGGAGAATTGTACTTCATGGGGTATAGTTGATTTTAGATAATTATGCAGTATTTGTGGGGTTTTTTTCCTAGTTATTCTAGTTCCTCAGAAATCAATACTACTTTAATCAGATTTTAAAATCCAATAAGCAGTCTTTTTTAACTACTGTTGTAATGTTCTTATTACTGAATATTATAAATACTTCTACTGCCTAGCAAAATCTTAGTTAAAATCTGACTCTGTTGTAAGATAGGGTAACCAGTGTTGACCTGTTATTTGGATTGGAATAAATAAATTACATGGAAAAAAAACAACTTGATGATAGCTAGGGTCTTATTGAAAATAGCCTAATTGACATGGAAGAGGAGGTACATATGAAGGAGTGGAACTTTTTGCTCTGAAATTTTGAAATATGGACATTGTTTCTGAGAATTTCAGGAGTTTTAGTTTTTATCTATTTGATTCTATTTTTTTTCTATGTTCACTTTTTATTGAGAAAGAGTCCTCTTAACTTTAATCTTTTTATTGTACCACAAAGCACCATCCCGTATCTCAATTAACGCACTTGGAACCATGATCCCATGTAAGGCTTATTCTGTAGCATGTTCCAAATCTGGCAATGTTTGCAGCCCTATTTGTTTATCAGTAAACATTATCAGATGCTGAGTAGTTTTTCTTAAGTATTTTCTCTTGCATACTTTTGCTTACAGGTTTTTGGTGCACTAGCATCTGAACCATTTAAAGTGAGTGATGGCTTTTATGGCACTGGGGAGACCTTTATGTTCACTTTTTCTCCAGATTTTGAGGTAAGTAGTAATAACTTTGTATACTTTTGCTTTTTTCCCCCCGTATGCATTGTCTTAAGATACTTACTGAATAAATCTAACAGTAAATAATCTGAAAAATTCTAGGAGTTGGCTCAAAAAATATCATCATACTAGTTTTTCTACAGAATCCAGAAGTGCATAGTAAATGGATAGTGTTTGCATAGTAAAAAAAAATTATTCAGCCTGACTTTCACTGTACTGAAGACTTTTTGGCTGTTCTAAATTCTACCAGGTGTCTGTCTGAAAATTCACAAACTACATCCTTTTAAAGGGCATATCACCTAACCTAAGCATATTTTCTTGGTATTTTTTATTGTTTAAAAGTTTCAATGCTCAAAGACCACCTATTTTGGAATGGTCTTTTTTTAAATAGTAGAAAATGTAAGAGAATATGCATAGATCTGTTCCCTGAAGTTTCCATGTAAACACAGTAGCTTCATTAGATTGGCCTCTAGCTGCCCATAGCCTATCTCTACTGATGTTTGGTTTCTCTTCCACCCAAACAAGAAGTTCATATATTTTAACTTGCTAGTCTGTTTTGTGGTTGGTTGTAGTTTTTTGTTTTGTTTTGTTTTTTCATTAGGTTTTCAAATGGACAGGAGACAACATGTTCTTCATTAAAGGAGACATGGACTCCCTTGCTTTTGGTGGAGGAGGGTAAGTAATTTTTTTATTTTCTTTTTTGGTCTAATATTAGAGTCTGTTCAAAGTGTGTATGTCTTCACACCTTTGAAAAGAAAATTTGGAATTTACTTCAGTTTGGTAACATGGGACTCAACAGTTACCAGCTAGGAAAGATTTAGCATGTCAGATGTTTTGCTTCCTATGTTCAGGAAACTTAAACAGGAGGTTTGTCTTCGGCTTAATGTGGCATCAAGTTTCAGCCCTGCAAGTTTATGATGCCTTGCATGCTCTGCTTGCATGTGTGTCTTGGTATATTCAGAATGGACACAAGATAGTATGATTCTAAAGGTATGTAAACATGAAAAGTATGTGTAACCAGAATAGGCTTAAATTGAAACTGTGCCATCCCAAGACATGCAAGTGTCTTCAGAAATTATATGTTATTTCACCTCTTTTTTCCTCCCTGTTCAAGTGAATAAGCTTCTGAGATGTTTCCCTTATTTATCAGCATTCTCCTCACATATAAAAGTACTGTGTTATACCTTTTTCTTAATATAAATGGGAAGGGCTGAAAACAATGGAGTTTTGGTGTTAGCTTTTTACTTCAGAATATCTGACAGAGGGGTATTGACAAATAAATAAACAATAGTAACAAAAAAAGTCTTTGCTTCAAATTTATCAACAGCTATGAAGTACTTGTGTTGAAAAAGAATTCTGTGATTCTTCCTTGTTCCTGAATTCTGAATGAAAAAATATGTTCGTAAGTTTAATGCTTACTCCCTCAGTCTTTTGCTTTAATACATTGTCTGTCTTGCAGAGGGGAGTTTGCTCTTTGGCTCGATGGTGATCTCTACCATGGAAGAAGTCATTCATGTAAAACATTTGGGAATCATACACTTTCTAAGCGAGAAGACTTCATTATTCAAGACATAGAAATTTGGGCTTTTGAATGAGTATTTAACTATGTCTACAGGGTATTGTCCCAAACCTGATATTAATCAGTGCAGCTCAAAAATCCCTAGGAGCAATATAATGCACCATTTTACCTTTTGATTTTTTTTGTAAGTTTTCAGCGTGGCCATCTAGTTATTATCTTGAAATAGCAGACTTTTTTCATGCTCTCACATCTGTAATAGACTGTCCTACTTTTTCTAAGCTGTAGTCACTTTTACAAAATAGAGACCATGTGGACAAAACTAATTAACATTAGTTACTTTGAGCCTTGCAGCCTACAAAATTTTCTTATCTTTGTTACAGTTGCCTCCCAGGTTTCCCACACACACCTTTCTGCAATCCTGGTAGGGGGCTGCTTCACTGAATATAGGTTATTATTTTTGTATTCAAATTATGTCTATGAATGAAGTTGCCCTCTGTGAACCTATATAGGAAGAAAGCTGCGTGTGGGGATTTGGCAGCAGTGCTGCAGAGGTTTGTCCAGACCAATGATGGGTAAGTTCATATGGTGCCACAAATAGATGAGAAGCCTCGCATTCCTTCTTAACACATACCAGTACACATATGGTGAAGTTAGAAGATAACCAAAGTCAGCAGTGCCACTTGTCTTGTTTATTGTTCATGTTTAGAAAAAAGTCAGTCAATACATGTTCTAGCTGCATGCTGATTGTATTAAAGAGTGTTTTGCACATGTTGTTAATATCTGCAGGTTTGGGACAAATACTGACAATATTCAGCTACATGGCAAGGACTTACAAAATAGCAAGGGAATGTAAAAAAAATGATAGTTCCACAAATAAAAGGCTAAAGCAAGCAAAACTCAGTGAACAATTTGTAGCTATAGTAGGGCATTAAAAGTACAGAAACAGATGCATCTTTATTCAACATAAAGTGTCAGATATATACTGTTATACTGTTGTAGCTGTGTAGCACATCAACTCCAAGAATATAGCTTATTCCTGTCCAAAGAAAAAAATAGTTGTGATGTTTTTGAGTGGGTCTATGTTGTAAATTTACAGTTAGCACCAGCTCTGATTAAAATGAGATAATGTACTATAGGTAGACAATATTGTAATTCAGTAGACTTGTGGAATATGCAAACTTACTGTCATGTGACCTCAAAAAAAAATGACAGGCTAGAATACAGTTCCAGTAGCTCTTGTTCACTTTTGTAGGAAAATTGATAAGCCATTGTGGCAATAACAGCTCAACAAAACTGTTTGTTTGAAAGCTTTTATTCTATGTTCTGCAAAAACAAAACAAAACAAAAAAAATTGCTGTTAAGTGTGACAGTGACTGACTTTGTGCTGAAATTTCAGCTATTTCAGATAAACATTGTACATTATCTTGTAAATTAATGTTTAAAGTAGTTTTGTTATAGAAAAGTGTTGATTGACGGGTTGCTTATAGCACTTTAAATTATTCTAGAAATGGAATAAAAGCCAAATGGGTTGGCTTAAGTAGATGTAGTTGTATATTATTTCAAAATACTTACATCTCCAGAAAGTTTTAAAAACTTATTTGAAGACAGCTTACTGCTATGGTAATGAGAAAGGGCAGATGTTTCATCTATAATATGCTAATGCTCAATATGACTAGAAATACAGGGCTTTGTTTCCTGTCTCTATGTATAGCTCTTTATCCTTATTAGAACTTAGTACAATGTGTAGACTAAATGTTTACAAAATAAGGAACTGTAAATAAATTGAAATGGCTTTTCTCCCCTTTGGTCTTCCACAGCAGTATTATTGTCTTTGTGGAGTTAAGACTGATTATTACAACAAGAAAAAAATCCTGTAATGGATTTTAAGTACTATAAGGTCACAGTGATGTATAGCAAATAAATCTAAATATATGTAAAAATAAACTTGACTTGGAGTTTATTTAGAAGTTGGAGTTTTCTTAGAAGCACAAATGCAGATTACTGCTGTTCATTTAATAACTTTACTGAATATATAGGATGCATTTCTTCATCCTTTTTGGGGTTTTTTGTTTTTGAAAGCCTATGGAAAGCAGTGAGTGTGAAATATGCTGCCTTCAGCCATTTTCAAGGGGTGGCGGGGTGGGGGGGGGAGGCATCTCAGATGATCCTTGCTGACAAAACCCTTTAATTCAAGTGCTTAGTCTCTATCCTAAGCTCATATTGCAAGTAAAGCCCTTTTAAATGATTTTAAATGATACTGTGAATAATTTTATAAAGAATTGTACATGGAAGAATTGTACAAGGCACATGAAGAAAAAAAAAAGTGGAAATTGAGAACAGTATAGTAAGCAGTACAATAGCAGTAATACTTGTATACATACTAAATTAGATAAGGAACAGAAAGATGTTAGACTTAAAGTATAAATGACTGTGGTAACACTTAGTGATGTGAATAGCTGTGTAGAGGATCTACAGAGTAATGCACCTCTGTTAATGAAAGACCGTGAATTTTGTTAACCAAAGGTGTAGTTAACTTGTGTGATGCATATAAGAGATTGTATAGATGAGATCAAAGGCACTGTCATCTTGTACCTTGTGCCTTCAATTCAATATGCATTTTCTACTGTATAATTCCTTTCCATCTTTCCTGGCAAGGTTTGCTACTGTAATTGTGAAGAGTTGAGGTTTGACATATGCTGAAGGCTTTATGAGCTACATTTTGAAAGATTTCGATGCCAGAAGACTCTGTCTCAGAATACTCGGTACTCAGGTGTATTAATTGACTAACTGATGTTTTGCTGAGATACCTGGGATTCTTACCACACTATCTTAGAGCTCTAAATCCTATTTATGTTAATTACTGCTTTTGTATATTTGCAAAATAACATGAGTTCATGTATGGCTTATGCTTGCATCGTCCTGCTCACGTATATATACTATATTAGATATATATGTATTTTTTTTGTATGGGAGTTAGTATGTCTGCATGAAATCCAGTCTTTGAAGAGGAGTAAAAATGTTTACTACTCACTCAATTTCACATTTAAAAAATAACCTTGATTTGGATACTGCCCAATATCCCTCATTCAGGACTTGAATTTCACTCTTACATTCTTCCTTTGTAAAGGTTGTCAGGGTGGTTTACTGTTGTCACAGTAATAGGGAGCTCAGTTAAGGGAACAAACTTCTAGTCTTTCTCCCCTTAAGAGTACGTGCTACTGCAACGTGAAATAAAACAACACTGTGGTACTGGAGCAGAGAGAGAGTCCAGCTGAGTGAATGATGGACACTCATTCTTACTGTGGTATGTACAAACCAAAGTGGTCCTGCTGCCTGTCCCACTGCACTATCACCAGTGTTAGGTCTGTTTAAGCTCTGCTTTCTGCTGTCCTGCTTATCTGACAAGCTTTGTAATACTTGTTGATTTTCTGTTGTAGTAGTTATGCTGACAGTAGTACACATGCTGTTGAGCACTGAATTGCTTTCAGTGTGCCCTGTGGTGCCAGGAGTGACTTCAGCTGAGGTGTTGGTGTGATGCAATGTATATGTAGCAGCTGAAGCAGCTGTGGTGACAGAGCTTGCCAATATTTGTTCTGTGATCAGTGATAATTGAACGTCTCGCCACAAATATTACACTTTCCACTACAGCTAATTTATTTCAGTAGCATTCCCTTGTTTTAAAAATGAGCTTTAATACTGAAACCTGTCTGTACAGAAACCTTTTAAAGAAGGAATTATTGCCATGGAGGAAGGAGCTCATTTCTGGTGGGTGGGATACACATCCAGTGAACCATCTACTTGCTGCAAGCCACTACAGCAACTGTTGTAAGACTTGAAGAAATGAAAAGGTGTGAAAATCAAACCTATTTTTTTGTGATAAAAAGTTTGTGCTGTCACTTAAGCATGAAAGGTACATTCAGAATATGGAAAATATAATTCATAGTTCCTACAAAAGAAGAGATGATTTTCTTGATACTGAGGAAGGAACTTTGCTTTCCTAGCAAACTACGCAACCCTTGTAAAACCATACAGGAAAATGAGGGAAATGTTACTTACCAGAAGGAAATCTGTTTAAAATAAAACATTTGCGGGGGTGAATACAGTATTTAGGGAAATAATTTGCAACTGTAAGCTACCATCAAATAAAACATTTGGGGGGTGAATACAGTAGGGAAATAATTTGCAACTGTAAGCTACCATGACAGTAACTAAGTGTTGCTCACTCTATCTGAAGGGTTAAAGTTTTTATTTTTGAAGCAAATCAGAAACAGGAAAGCAAAAATCTAAAATCTATGAAGACTGCTTTAATCAAGTAGTTTGACCTTCGTAATCTTACTACTTCAAATTTAAGTGGAATATTTAAATTTGGCAGAGGTTTCACAGGAATATAACAGTGACAATATAGTAGGAAAGTTAGACTGGATAACTCTTGGAGTACTGTTGTTCAGTTGTTTTGTAATTAATTCAGATTTGTTTTCTCCATTTATTTTGCATGGATAAACGTGTCATACATCTTTATGTAAAAAAATGTTAATTTAACCTACCTGAAACACTTCCATGCATCATAAGTTATGTCAATATTTAATATTTCTCTTACACAAAAACTTTAAATACTTTTTACCATTTAGAAGGCTTTATATGGTACTACCTACTCAAAAGTAAATGATGGAGAGAGGACAGTATGCAGCATCATTAGCCATAAAACATGTGTGGTTTTCTTATCCAGTTGGAAGTAAAATACCTTGGGTGGAAAAGTACAAGAAGTTGGTTTTGTTGCATAAAGTTTTTAACACTACTTTAGGATGATTATGAATGAAAGACTTAAGAAGTTATCTGCAGTGAGCTATAGATTTATAGTAGTGATTCCATTGTTACACAGCTGATTGAAGGAATTAAAGGCAAGGAGAGATTTGAAGAGGGCTTGTGAGCTTGAAGGCTTGTCTTGTTTTCCCTCAGGTGTTAATTGATCTAATATTATCTTTCTCTAAACCTGTAATCTTGTTTTTATCCTATCTGGTAAGTATAAATACATACATATATTTGGGTGTTCCAATATGCAAGAAAACATCAGGTAAATGAAATACTGAGATTCAAGAGGGTAGTGCCACTGGTCCATTCTGTTGCTGAATGTGTTTGAATGCATTCCATAAAGGAGAAAATGGGAAGGTTCCCCGTCTCTTTTGTCACTGAATTACAATTCAGCTGAGAAGTTTGCCCTGCAGCTTAGGTCTGTCCATGCCTCTCTTGCCTGCACTATGAGTATATGCATTTTATGAAACCACTAAAGTGTAGTCTTGTCCCAAATGACTTCTGGTGGGCATATAGAAGTCTGCAAAAAGTCAAATGTCAGGTAGGAAGAAGTGGAAAAACTTAATTTACTCTGCAGTTTCTACAGGCTACTTTGTTGGCTCAAGACCTAAACTGGGAAGGTTTTTTTGATTCCTACTTCAGCAGTATGTGCCTAGTTGTGTTTTCAGATGTTTCCCTGGAGATGAAGTAGTAGATGGCATAGGCTTCATGTCAGAGCACAAGTGCATGCTTTAAATATGCAGAATATTGAAATGTACCTCGGTATACTATGCTTTGAGTGTTTCAGTACAAAAGTATATCACTCCTACTGTCTCAGGTCAGTGAATTAAAGTAGATGTATATGAATCCTCATACAGTGATGAGGTGTTCTTGGACTTTAGGTCACACGTGAGCATAACACTGAAAAAACATCTGTGGTGAGCTATCTCTCTTCTATATTGTCTTGTGGTAGGATGAGTTCACTTGAGCAGAAATACTTAGTTCACTAAACACTTATGTGCCTTTAGTGTGTATTCTTTGTACAGTTATTTTGTAGAAGAACTGTTTCATTTCCACGCACTCTGGAATCTTGTTCTGTTGCTTTGGACAGAGAAACCTTCCCAGGGAAATATTTTAATGGCCTGTGAACAGGAGAATGTACTTTTTATTTGTGAAAAAAAACATATTTATGTTTTATTTCACAGAATATGTGCATGTATTTCTTCTCTTGTGTGTGGAAGGAATAAGCCCAGAAGGAATCATTTAAGGGTTTTATTTATAGTTCATGTATTCCTTTGACAGCCAAATTTCCTCAAGACCATTTAGACAACTGTTCAGATCATTAAATAAAGACATACAGAATAAGGTAAGAATATGCTGGTAAATATTCTGCTATGTAGATTTTATACTTAGAGGTCAGTTTTGCAGGTCAGCTTGAGTAGTCAGAGAGATCTCAAGAAAACATTAAATAAGTTACACTGAATCCATTTTATGATTAAGGTTTTTGCTTCCTTAGATTCACAACATTCAACTGTGCCTAAAATATTAATTATTTACATAGACTTTAGACATAGTAATCAGTTCTTGTATCACTAACTTAAATATTTGATTTGTGTGTTCATTGGAGCTTCAAACTGGAGTACCTGTACTCATAGTAAGTTAGCAATACTTGTTTTATCACTGAGACAAGTTCTTAATATACCTTTCCTTCTGTAAGAAGATATTTACTCTTTCAGTTTGAAAGAATCTTATGGGAAAACAAAACAACCAAAAAACCCATTTATTTTTTCATTATGGAAATTACTTGCCCAGGCATCTTGCTTGGGAACAAATGCTTTTCATGTGAAGCACATTTTTATCAGGGTAGCTGTTTTTAAGGTAGCTTCTCACTGTAGAGAAACAGTGATCGATATAATCCAGTAAGCATTATAGACCTTACAGAGGTCTCAGGTTTGTGTATAATACAATTTTAAGACCTAGAAGTATTAGTTTATTAGCATTTACTCCTCTTCAGCATTACCGGGACTGGATTATATTTTTTCAATAACATCAGAATGGTTCAAATGATAAATGCTGTAAAATTAGGCCAGTGTTTCTGTATAACACCGTTTTACTTGATATTAGTTGATTTTAGGTAGGAACACTCTTTCTGTATCTTTTCTCACAGAGGGACATTTCAATCGAAGATGCTGATTGTGGTCACTTTTTTGCTATACACAACAGTACAAGTGTCTGACTGGTTTTTTATATGTTATATTATTTTCCCCTGTATTTATAAGAACCGTATTTACATGGATAATCAAATGATACATTGCACAACGTTGCATAAGAGGTATTTTTGATGTGGCTATCGATTCAGAAATTTTTTGTGCATTACATTCTATTGGGTGTTTTCTCTCCAACATCCATAACTCTAAATATGAAACTATCTAATAAATTAGTTATATAAATACATTAAATATAGAACTTCATTTATAAAAATAAGGATTTTGTCTTAGTTTGTATGTGATATGTAAAATAAGTTATGTCAAAGTTGCCATAAAGTGATACTGCACTAATGCATGTCCTGTTTGTAAAGGAAATGAATGTCATATCCTTGATTCTGTGTTCATATAAAACTTTTTTTACATACATTTAAATAGATTAATATTTATTAATGTAATTAATTAATATAATATTGTTAATATAGAAATATATGCACAAGATCACTTTCACAGATCAAAAACCTAGTCTGAGTTTAAATTGACATTCAGCTTCTGGTCTGACATGGTTTGTATTCCTGATATCCCAGTTTAAATAGTTGGGATGATCTTGAATGTAAGAATAAGTTAAAATTGGAATTAATTTGTAGCTATTTATATTGCTATGAGGTTTTTTTATTCAGGTGCTTGATATTCAGTATAGATTTTTATAGTGGAGAAAAGTTTTCCATGCTGTTTTTGTAGCATGCTTATTTTAATAAAGTTATTATGACATTGTCATCCCTTCCTTGCCATAACATTTCTCCCTCAAAGTCCACCAGCCCGTGTTTCCTGGCTCTCATGAGAATCCCAACAACCTTATCTGAAATACGAACATATCTCTCGAAGAGTTCCCCAAAAGTGACTTGGATCTTGCCGTCAGGCCGTGGCTTAGCCATTGATTCAATGATGAAGCACATGTCCCTCATCTCCCGGTGGATGTGGGCCTCGGCTCTCTTGGCCCTTTCAGCAGTTTTGGTTCCTTCCTTTGGACGACCGTAGCCTTCATCTCCTTTGTGCAGGCGTGTGGACATGGCCAACTCGTGGTCAAATTCCTCGCTGAAGGGATTCAGCTTTTGTGTTATGATGTGCTGGTCGGCCCACTCTTGCCATCTGTCCTTCAGGCTGTTAACGGGGCTGTACTTCCTGTGGGCTTTGGTGTGTGCTTCTTCACTAAACCTGCTTGTGCTGAAAGAAATGAAAAGGGGCACCTGAGCTTTGCAGTTCATCATGTAGTTACACGGTTTTGCTACTAATCTCTGCCATTAACTCGGTTGCCCCGTGTTTCCAGACGAGATGCTAACCACCAGGTGGCATGAGTTCACTGCTTCTACACTGGTTCTTTGGGGGCTTTTGGTCCATGTTCTAGATTGCATTCCAAAGAAAATTCACTGATCACAGCTTGATTTCATCTCTGTTACCACTCTCCAGCCTAGATTTGAGCTCATTTTGACAAGCTTTTGCCCAGAATGACTTAAAGTTTTAGGGGGACAAAGCAGTGTGTTGCTGATGGCCTGCACCTTCTATACCTTTGGTCATTCATGCAGCTCCCTGTTTCTGCCTGCCTCGCAGAGCCTGGAATCTGCCTAGCCTGGTGTTTTAGATGACAGTAACTGGAAGTGTACAGATGGGGTCCTCAGCTATTCTTGGCTGAAAGCAAGAGGGTTGTGTCTATGAAAATCTGTGCCCTGTAATAGTTGTCAATGTTTAAAACAACAACAAAAATCTAATAGTGTGTGTTAACTCTGCCTATACCTAGGTATTTCAAGTATGGTTCTGAACAAGTATTGAAGTCCAAAATTCACATTCCCACTGGCAGGGTACAAGCCTGAAAGAAACTTAGGGCTGCTGAGTTTTGTGTCAAGGTCAAAGGATGATGAAAGACTTTTAGAGGTCTTACTGATTATTTTTTGTGTGTGTGTGCGTAGCAACATTGTATTGCTGAATATTGCCAGGCGGACAAATCGTTAATACTCTTTCCTCTAGTGGTCAATCTCACATGTGTTGGAGGAGCTATAGATAGTCTGAGTGCATCTTTTTGCTGTCCACATCCTGTCATTGTGTCTGTATGGAGCTTGGCTAGGGAGTATGTTGTGCTGTGGCTGTGCCAAAGTAATTTGTTTTCTAATACTGCTACTCCCTAGAAGGCTGCTCTGAAACCTCCCCAGAAATGTCAGCTGAATATTAACAGTAACACTAGAGAACTAAAATACAGTTAGCAAAACGGTACATAGGATTGCAGACCTGCAGAAAATTTTGTTTCCCTGCGGTTTGGGCATTCCTTTGTTTTCTACCAAGTCTGTTGAAAGAGAACAGGAGCGATAGGATGTCCCCAGTTCAGGCATGTGCACCAGAAGGATGCCAATACTGGGCAGCACTGTAGTGCTAGAGGAAGAAGTGCAGACACTTAGTGCCAGGGATAGAAGAAGGAGTAGGAGAGCAGGACCACTTTTACCCATGGAGTTGCCATTAGCTTAGCTTAGCTGTTTTGACAAACTGTATTTAAAAAGCACCAAAATATTATTTCCCCATCAATATGGTGAAAAACGTCAGAAGAGTCGAGCACATAATGCCACCAAGTAAATGCACCTTCTATGGTGTTAATGCAGAGCAGCCCGAGAGTAGGCAGTGTGTATGTACCTGTGGTTTTGTGAGTGTAAACGATTCATAGGTAGGTGTTGGCAGGAAAGCATGAAAATCTATCCTTGGAGTAAAGCTAGACAATTTTGTTTTCCAATCATATACCAAATCCTCCTGTACATAAGCTGTTGTACAGAGAAAGGGAAAGCAGTGATCCTTTGCCCCTTGCCCCGAATTATGGCTTCATTGTCCAGAGGAACTGTGGGCACAGGGTTTGGTTATGCAAGGCAGTTCATCTCCTGAAACCTACAGATCTCCCAAAAGCCATGGAAACCCTGTGCCAGCACAGTCCTGACTCCAGCTGAAGCTCAGATAGATTGCTTCCCTAGCTTTTCATGTGGGAAGGTATTGGGTAAAGGAAGCAGGGGAAAGAGAATGGGGGGGAAACCCTAAGTGAATCAAAATCACTTAGAAGTGATACCAACAGTCTTGGTGGAGCTGATGAGCAGATCCCATCATGAAGATCTTGTCCCTCAGCCCCAGCCGGCTGCACTCCCTTCTCTCCAAGGGCCATGACCCCTGAGAAGGTCCTAGACCTTCAGTTCCCCAGGCTGAAGGGAAAGAAGCCAGTGAGTGAGATAGTGTAACTCTGTAATGGCTTTGTTAACTTTTTATTTAACATTCTAGTAAGTATTCTCTTCCTACTGAAACCATCAGTTCTATTTTTTTAACTGAATACTGTTATCACCTTTCTTACCCTGGTTGTCTTCTCAGTGGTTGAGAAAAACACCATCTTGTCTATCCTTTTGCTTTTATTGTGCCCCATGTGGGTTTGGAAGAACCTTACTGTTACTATACTTCTTTAAATGCATCTTCTAATTTAAACAGTTTTGATGGCCAAAGTGCATTTTCCCCCCCTTGTTTAGCTTAATGACAAGTTAACACAGTAAACTGTATATACATAGAAGCATTTTTTTCATGTTTGTACAGCACCTAGGCAATGGATTGTGGATCCAAAATGAAGGTTGAGTGTTAACTTGCTGTTAAAGTGCTTAACTTGTAGCGATCAAATAAGTTAACCTATTAACGAGAATGATCACCCTAAATGTATTCTGAGCTTCTAGGAGGACAACGTCCATGTCCTGTGTTCCCTACAGCCCTTTCTGTAGGGGAAAAGTATGGATCCCTTTTTAATGTTTTGAGTTTCGTATCACTGTTGTACCTACTTGGCTCTTAAGTGGGAGCAAAATAGTATTTCCTAGGCCCATAGGCATTAACTTGCTTTCTGCGAAGTAAGTGACCTTATTCCAGTAAATACTGCAGCTGGAAATTCTGGAGTTGCTGATGTGAGGAAAAAAAAATACTGTTACTGATGCTTTTTTCCTGGAATACAGAGAGGAAAGTGGGAGATTTGCTTTAACAACCATGTACTTATGGCCTTTTTGAAGAAGATTAAGCCACACTGAGAGGTTCATAAAAGTAGCAGGCTGAAATAATGTATTCTGAGGCTCTAAAATAAATTTAAAAAAAAAATGAGTAGAAAAAAAAAAATCCAGTCTTGATAACAGCACTGTAAGTGCAAAAAATTACTTTTGTGTCAGATTTCAGTGGAAGAGATAGCTGTAAGTAACACAGAGGGTGTTGTTTCAATCACTTGCACCTCAGTAAATACAGCTGATGGTTTTTTTTTTTCCTAGGTAGCAGCACTAAAATTAGACATATGAGGAAAATCTATGGAAAGTTTAACAGAAAGATAGCTATTTTGTTTCTACAGTAGCATTTTAAAGTGAGTAATTTGTTTTAATTTAGGTTATTTACAGATAATATCTACTGCAAATATATCTTTCCCCACTGTATGTGTGAAATCTTTGTTTGGAGATCCTACCTTGTGTTGAAGGACAGTGTGCATGGTCTCTCCCAAAAGCAGGGGCCACAAACTTTCAAGCTCTAGGTTACTGGAGAGCTTTTTTCAGTTTGGCTATTAACCATTTGCTCCTTGTGGTAGCTGTACAGCAAAGCATCGTTCTGGTCCCCAATCTGAATACTTAAAATAACTGTGTATGTTCAGATAGTTGTGCTAAAAATTATCAAATGGTTGAAATCCATAACTGTGTGAGTCACAGTCTGATGTTGGTGATGGTGGATGCTCACTAGTAGCGCAGTATAAAACCTGAGCAATGGGAATGGTGCGGCCTGTCTGCAGAGGGATCACAAAGCCTTTTGGCATTTTCATCAGTGCTAGTCCCAGTTTTTCATTTCTGAAATGGCGATTAGGATACGGTATGAACATACTGGCCGTGATCCTCCGATTCCTG
>NW_010312805.1:82297-87195 GCF_000700745.2 Antrostomus carolinensis
TGGTTGCTTGGGTGAAAATGCTGCCTTCTCGTCTCAGGTTGCTTCCTGCTCAGCTAACACTCATGGTGATGGACACAGAGTTGAAGCAGTGGAGACTCAGGCCCCACCACGGGATGGCTCCTGGTAGGAACCCATGTCATGGCACCAGCCTCTGCCCTCCGTGCGGGCTGGGGTAGATGCCTTGCCCTGCCTGGCCCTGCCTCGCCTCCAGCTGCCATGAAGGCAGCGTGTGGGCTGTGCCTTGGCCACGGCTCGCTGCACCCTGGCCGCAGAGGCTGCGCTCTCCTTCGTTGCAATTTTACAGCTAGATGTGAGGTTTGACACCAAAACAGTACAGGCTTAGCAGCGTGTTTCTTTCTGCTCTCTTTGTTCTGGGACATTACTAAGTTTGTAAAACAGAAGACAAGCAAACAGCATGTTGTGTTCTCAACAGCTGCCTACAGTTTCCCATCTTGCAGCACTGGACATAGGCATCTTCTAATCTTTTACCAACAAAAGGGTGATGAATTAGTTTGGCATCTGCCCATTGGCAAGTCTGGCCACAGCACAACTGTTTGCAGCTGTCTTCTGGAAAGGTGGTTCTGCTGGTGGTCTCTGGGAAAGGAAACGAGAATTTCTGCCAGGCTCTGCTGTTCCTCTGCTCTGCTGGGAGACTTCGCAAGGACTGGGTGGCTATGGCTGAATGCTACTTGTTTACTACTTGGGCTCCAAATTTTAGTATGTGCCTGTTATGTAGTAGTAGTCTTAAAGCATGAGCCTCTTACTGAAAGAAGTATTATTCAAAACTGATTCTATGAATTTGCTACTTAATTCAAAATTTTAAGTAGGACCTGTAATAACTCTGTAGGTAAGTAATAGATTCTGCCTCCTTTTTCTTCACACCGTTTACAGGCATAAGGAAGTCTGTATGTCACAAACTTGTACTTCCACAACATATTCAATGAACGTGCTTCCCCCTCCTGCCCCTTATGATAGCATACCCAGAGAGAGGCCTTAAATTTGAAAAATCTGTTGATGATTCAAATGTTCTTTTTTGAGAAAAGCATTATAACATATAGCACGATTCAAATCAGTCCTGCAGATGTCAAGGCAGGCTGGATGCTTTCTGATGTATGTTTGGGGACCCAACTCCTGTGAAATTTTCAATTTTTTCACTTGATGAATTCAAAATCCATGGAAAGCTTCCAAAGAGAAGCAGTGAACCCGGTTTTTGTTAAGATGTACTTAAAAGTAATTCCTGCAATGTCTATTTTGCACATTCTCTGCAAATTACTCCTGAGAATATTTACAATTTATATTAAGAAAAATAATTAATAAATATTTTGAAATAATATTTGTCAAGTATATTGCTTTAGACTTAACATTTGCTGAAATAAATGAATAGCTTTGAACTTCTGATGAGGTAAAAATTCTTATTCTGAAATATGGACTAAAGTATTAAGAAGTAAGTAGTGATTTCAATGAACCGGTAATTGCAGTGTGAAAATTAAATATAATTAACATTTCCCATATATAACTTTGTGTCCATTATTTATATAGCATTTAAAACCCAAGGCTGTAATCAGATGTTGTTGACTAACTACTTGAGCACAGAGAGAGATGTGAAAGGTTTCCTGGACTTTTTTTTTTTTAATTTATTTTCTTCAAGAGCAATAAATTCTTTTACACCATTTCATGCCATTTTTTTCTCCCCATGGAAACCTGTACTTCTTCCATGGTTTGTTGACAACTCGTGATAATGTAATAAAGATGTTTTACTTACAAAGATGGCACAGGTCGTTTAATCCTCACAGCCATTGCTTCTCGGTCACTGTCCTCTTGCTCGAGTTTGTCCTCTGCTTCCCCATAGCCACTGTCCTCTGTATCCAGGCTATCATTGTGACACTTAACCAGCAGTTCTTCCTTAATCCCCTCTTTGTCCTCTTGTTCCATCTGTTTCCACCCCTTGGTCAGCTCTGATACCACATTTGAACACTTTCTCCTTATGCTTGGTGATAATTTGTCATTAAGAATTTTGTCAATAGCACTTGATTCTTCTTTGAGCTTGGTCATCTCTGAGCTGCTATTGTTATTCTCATACCTTTCACTGAGGAAGCTAACATCACCTCCTCGTTCATAGGCTTTGCTTACAACTGTTTTGGTCACCTCTTTGCTTTTAATTCTTAACTTTTTGAGGGCTTCATCTGATTCCCTTGAATTTTTTTCCACGTCTGTTATTGTCACTGATTCATTTGCTGAATGTTTTTTGTCATCTTTTCCTTGGTCCCTCTTGTCAGATGGAATTGGGCATTTTTCGAAGGATCTTTCTTCTACAGGCTGAGCTGCTGAGTCTTCTGCAGAGGGGACCCATCCAGAGGGCTCTTGGGCTTGCTTTACATGGTGGTCAGATGCCCACTGCTGCCAACCTCGTGCCAAGCTGAAGACTAGGCTGGCCATTCGGATCTTATGGACAGCCCTTTTTGCAGGAGTAGCGCTCGGCTTTTCTTCAGGAGCTGTGCTGCTGCCTGCTGCCATATTGGCTTTTCCTCTTCTTATGCTAAGCCCCCTCTGAATGAACTTCCTGAAGTGAATTAATGTCCCCCAAAGAGAGCTATGGACATTTAAATAGAAGCAGGAGCAGTTTATGCCCACGGAAAATATGTGAAACACTTCTCACAGAGATACAGTATCCTCGCTGTTACGAAGGTCTTTTTTTAAAACACAGGGTTGCATTTCATCACAGCAGATGAATGATGCATGATGTAAACAGGGTGACACAGACCTGCACTGAAAATAGTGGGGAATTAACAGCTCCCTTGGCCCCCTTTCCCTGGGAATGGTCGGTTCTCAGTTTGTTGGCAAGGGTCTTGTTCTTCTGGAAGTGCAGAACTTGGGTTAGAGATACTGAACAGTGTTTGGAAAGGTTAAATGTGAAATGCTGTCAGTTGCTGACAACTTTGGCCAGAGCAGAGACCACTCATCATCACAAGTAAATAGTGGCCCTTGTCACGGAGTGTAAAGCCAGAAGCAGGCTATGAATGAGAAATTTCTAGATGCATTTTCTAAAAAGATGCTAGGTGATTTCTTCTTATCACTCATATGCCCAAGGAAATCCAGGTTTGTTAATTTTTTAAAAGGTATTTATGTGCTCTGTTCCCAGTCATTATCTATTAATGTCTGTCTATTTACAACATACCTTCAGGGGGGTCTGGGAACACAATCATGTTTGTTGTCAGCTCTAAGGATAAGGGAACCACTCTCTCTATTCTGGGATGAATATAGTAAGTCTGACTTGATCAGATGGGTAAATGATCTCCTAGTTTTAGGATTTTGAAAAAATAAAGTATAGCCTATTTAATTCCTGACTGCTTTTCAATAAAGTTGTATTAAAAAAATTGTGTTTTTACTTTTATATTATTTACAGCATAATTATGTTTAGTATTAAAAAACAGAATTTCCTAGGAAACTTTGTGATTTCTTCATTCCAGATGACTTCCTAGAGTATGTTCATATTTGAATTTGTAAAATTGTTTAGTGAATTGATACATCAATTGTTATACAATAGCAAACAGACATTTTCTGAGATACAATCCTGTGGTATCTTATTTCTTAGGGTAATATTTCCTAAATAGGAGTGGAAAATGGCATTGTTTTTTCTATCCATCATACCCTGCAGTTTACAGGATAACCCGTGGCACTTGCCACGTGGTGCTCTGAGGCACACTGAACTTCAAAGAATTCTGTTGGCTTCATTGGTGTTACACCAGAGATAAATATGGCCTCCTGGTACACTGCCTTTTTCTCTTCTCTTTCTATTAAAGGCTGGGCTGTTTGAAGTAGGTTAGATCATATCTAGCTCTTATTTAATAATACAGGAATATGTCATACCTTTGACTTCTAGGCAGAATTCCTCATTAATCTGTGGGGTCATTTCCTCTTCAAAACTGATGACATAATAGAAGTTAGTGTTGCTAATAGATATTCACTCATACTTTTATTTTAGAAAGAAATGTGTCACCTCTGTATACTGTACGATCTCAGCTATTACCAACTGCATCATAACCGTGAAATGGCATTGTGAGGTGTACTGATGCAACTTGATTAAGAAGCATGTGTTACCAAACATTTATTTTGGTGGCATTTTAAGGCTAATCAGGAATGGGACCTTCTTGTGCTTAAAATGTACACATGCACATGTATGCATGCACACAGGGTGCTGTATGTTCCCTAATATGCAAGGAAGATGCAAGTGAAAAAAGAGAATAATGCACGTGCAGAATAGGAGTATGATCTCATTCAAACATTTTCCAAATGCTAAAAGGAACACCAGCTTGAGCTAATCATTTTCATAGTAATAGTTTACATTAGAGGTCTTCAGAGAATTACCTGAAAAATTCTCTCATCATCTTTAGAAATACTGGAAAATGAGAGAATGATGAGCTTTTTATATCATTCCATGTGCTTTCTTGACAAAGGTGACCAAGGCTTCAACTAAATACAGAAGTAAGGGGTGAGGCCAGGGGAGGAGTGCAGTGAAACTTAAGTGACGGTGGAAGGATAATCATGGAGTATAAGGCCAATAGGAGCTCTGTTGTAGGGTAGGATCAGCTCCACCTGCATCTGTTCAGGTTCCTGTTTTACCTGTTCTTAGAGACCACCAGCAGTAGCTGCTCCTGACATTGCCTAGGCAATCTGTTCCAGTGGTTAACTGTTTTAAATTATACCTTTTCTGAGGTCTGATGTCCAGCTCTGTCACAGCACTTTAAGCTTCTATCACTGCTGAAAACAGACAAATCCCACCCTTTCTGAGGCAGCCTTTCTTTGCAAAGACTGCTGTATTCCTCCTCAGTCTACTAAATGACCCCACTTCTTCCTAGCACTTCTTGTGTTTTCATGATCCCTGATCATGTTTTTGCCAG
>NW_010312805.1:87242-96421 GCF_000700745.2 Antrostomus carolinensis
GCCCACATGGGGATGGTATTCTGGTTTGAGCTTGCCCATAGTGCAGAAACAGAACAGATGTCTTGTATGTTGCACTCCTAGTTCATATTCTACTTGTAATCCCCAAAGTTTCCGAAGACTTTCCTGCTAAATGTCTCTCTGTTTTCACAGAGCTGACTGTTCCTTCATATGTGACCATCTTTATTGTTATTAAATTGTATTCTAATTTGTTCAGATAACTTTTTCAATTTCTCATGACCAGTCTGATTTTTAATCCCTGTTCCAGTGTTCTTGCAGTTCAATTCATATTTCATAAATGTCCTGTCTATTCCACTATTGGAATCACAAATGAAAATAGCAGGTAAGTATAAAGTAGACTCAGTTAATAAACCTATTCAATTTGATAAAGGTTGCTATTTATTTTCATGTGGTTTTCCAGTTAATTTTGTACTATTCCCATGAATTTTGCATACGAGATAAAAATAAAAAAAACCTGACTGATATCAAGGTGTGTAGCATCTGCTTCTCTTTTTCATCTTTGGGGTTGGAACCAGATGGCACCTGGAGATCCCTTCCAACCTCAACCATTACATGACTCTGTGATCTTCCAAAGCCTGCTACTCTGCTGTAAAAAAGACTTAAGATTGGTTTAATGTAATTTGTCAAATCAAAATTGCTTGTAACTGTCCTTGTTATAAAGGCCTTTGCTAGGTTTATTACTCTAATTACTGTTGAGTTTCTTGGACACTTTTATTCTCATACAGTCTTTGCAAGTAGTTTTATTGAAATTTATGGCACTAAAAAAGAATTACGTTCCTGAGGAATGTTTGGAAATTACATCACATTTTGAAGAACTTGTTAATATGGAAACTTTTTTTTTTTATATATTGGACTTGACCTTGGTGTACTGGTCATAGTCCCACAGACTTAATGCTTACATAGTTTAGATAAATGATAATGAAAAGTTAGAGTAATAAAAAACATGAAGATTACAGATTTAAGCTACTATTAAATCCATGTTGTATGACAATATGTTAAACAAATGTTTAGTTTAAATCAGTCACTATTTCAAGATGAGATTATAACATCACAGACTTGTCCAAAGTGCCAGTGAAACATTAATGTAATTATTCTGAGAATAACTAATTTTGTGATTCTTGATTTTAGTGTGCAATGATGCTGCCTTGAAAGTGTTGAATGTTGCCTTATTTTGTATGATGGTGTTGCCAGCAAGAAGTTAATCACAAGAAAAGTATAAATAATGTCTGAGTCAGTCATCCAGTCAGATTCATACTTTGTGGGCTGCTTACTTTACAAATGTTTTACTGCAGTAAGAGTAGCATGTATTACATCACAGTTTTTATTTTTTATTTGTAGTGAAATAACAGGTCAAGGCTCTACCTAATCTCCTTACTGGCACTTCTAAAAACCAACAGCCAGCCCTTAGGGCACAGGTATATTTTAGGCCGGCTAAGCCTGGACCACATTTTCTATATGTCTTCCGTATCTCACAAGCTCACAAGGTACACTGCAATGCACAGCAAGGCTTGGTGAGGATGACTGTTGTGGGCTTTCAGAAGTTCCAAAACTGTGCTCGAAGTCAAGAGTTGAGAGGCCATTTCTTGCAGAAGGAATATAGGAGAAATATCAACTGGAGAAAGTAAATAGATGAGCAGGCTTGACACTTATGTTGAAATTTGTAAACTCCCTTTTCCTTGCCCCTGGCTGCCTACAGTTCTGGGATTTAATCTCTTTGACACCTTGAGACAAATCTGCACATGTTCTTAGGACCTTGTTGCTGCTTTTGGATTGCTGCATTTTGCTTAATACCTCTGATTTCATGAATCCAAAGTTATGAAGGACCAGCTGAGAGGTGGTCAGTGTCAATGTTAAAGTTGGGATGTGTTTGTTGTGTGGTTCCCCCCCACCACTTGGATGGATTATTCTCTTTTCTCTACTATTTTAAAATTCTTTTATTTTCTCTGTCATGCTGTGGAATATTAAGAGTCTCTGGAGATCAGTTTGTCTTTTTTTTTTTTTTTTTTTTTAAGGATGGTTAATTTTAAAAGTAATACTGTATCCTACATCCATTACTTTACCTTGTCAGACATTGATATAAGTTATTCAATGGTTTTGATGCCTTAAAACAAGGAATTTAATTTTCAGCCAATTGTAAGTGCATGAAAGATGCTGTCTTCCTCCTCCCAGTTAGTGGTGAATAACGAGAACAAGCTGTGATTCATGGTAAAGTATAACCAGCTGCCATTATCAATAGGAACCTCAAGACTGAATTTTCTTTTCATCATGATACTATTGTGTCAGAACATCATATGTTGCCAGTAATCACAGAAAGCCTGAGCAAAGGGTTAGAGTCCTAGATTTCCTTATTTTTAGTGTTCATGTCAAACATATAACTTCTAACAACAGTAATGAGCAACTGTGTCTCATTCAGCATGCAGTTTCACGTACAATCCAGGTGTCTGAGTTCTAAGAAATGGAACGCTCTTGAGCCTTTGAACTGGGTCCTCTCTAACCATCAATAGAAAGCAGTCTACACATTCGTTGATTCATTGGTGCAGTTTCTTATGTTTGCATCCTATATATAGCCATAGTCCCTTTTTTTTTTCTCTCCCCTTCCTTTCTCTCCCCTTCCTTTCTCTCCCCTTCCTTTCTCTCCCCTTCCTTTCTCTCCCCTTCCTTTCTCTCCCCTTCCTTTCTCTCCCCTTCCTTTCTCTCCCCTTCCTTTCTCTCCCCTTCCTTTCTCTCCCCTTCCTTTCTCTCCCCTTCCTTTCTCTCCCCTTCCTTTCTCTCCCCTTCCTTTCTCTCCCCTTCCTTTCTCTCCCCTTCCTGTTGATTCATTGGTGCAGTTTCTTATGTTTGCATCCTATATATAGCCATAGTCCCTTTTTTTTTTCTCTCCCCTTCCTTTCTCTCCCCTTCCTTTCTCTCCCCTTTCTCCTTAAATTATCCCTGACACAAAAAACTGCCAAGAAAACCCTGGTCAGAACTGGAATTGAAAGATTCTTAGTTATGGAAGAGTAATGGGGGGAGAGGGAAGACTCACCATCCAGTAGCAGCAACTGTAGCTAATGAATTGTAGGGCATAGTCCTCCCAGTCTAGGTGAGAGCCAGCCAGCCAAATATCAGAAAACAGACCCAGAATCTGAACTGTCTGAAGATGAGAATTTGGCATGGTTTTTCACCACAGTCTGGTAGAAAGACCCAGCTCTTAGAGCTGCGAGAAACCCAACTCAGGATGCACAGATATATCCATATATCTTGAAGTGCTTCTTATATAATCTCTGCTACTGAAGTGACAAAACTCTTTGCTGTCTTATTCATGTTACTCCTCTAAACTTGTCTTCACTTTACAGAAGAAAACTAAGATTAGGATGTAGATCCTTAGAGCACTTTGGCACTCTTTTCCTACTTTTGCATATAGTGCCCACTGCTTTCCTTGAGAGCTGGCTACCTGCAAACAATCTATGCAGTTTAATCCAATTTGTACAGGAAAAGAAAGCAGAAGTAAGCTTTTAGTCCCATGCCTTTCATGCTTGAATACATCTTTTATCTTAATATCTGTAGAGAGGGAACAGAAACAAGGAAGAGGCAGTAATGAAGCAATTTCATTTAAAAGTGTAAGCAAACACTTGGAGGAAATCATTTACATCCGGCTTTCAGTTCTATTTGCATTATGAGGGAATTTCTGAAGATCATGAAAACTAGAAAGCCTTTAAAAAGTACCTACAAATATGTTGCTATTCAGGTTTATATTGATCATATCTCTTTGTCAGTGAATGATTATATTTTTCTGATAAGAAAATTATTTAATATTATGAGAAATTTAATTTTGCAGTTCCAACTTGCTGACGTATCTTAGTTTACAGTTTAGAAAGAAATAGTTTTATGGCTTTGAGAATGTGACATTATTGGCTGCTATTGAAACCTGCCCCTCAGCAGAACATTGGATACGAGGAATTTAAAGTCTTCACATAACTTTGCAATACGAGACGGACTGGAGCCATACCAGAATAGGAGAACCTGAAATCAGACACCTAGATGTAATATGATAGATGATGAATGTATTTTAAACATCTACAAGAAAGAATAACAAAAACAAAAAAGGCATAATTCTGTGCATAGAAAAGATGTTACAAAACCAGAGATAAGAGGTATAATCAAATCACCATCTTCCTGGTATTAATAAGGCAGTGTTCCCATGCATCGTGACCTTCAGTTTTTTTCTGTTAAAATTATCCGCATGTTTCTGTTTATTGGCGATTCTCAGATTTTTAAGGTGAGAAATGAGAAGAAAAAATAATTTTCACAATTTTCCAAAAATTTTTCCTTTCAGAAACGGTGTCTTCTGGTTAATTAGAGCAGTACAGAGCAGAACTGAATGAATAACTTTATAAGTATTTGCTTTATCATCAGTTTGTTTAAAGTGCATTTACTTTCTGGGTATTACTGGGTGTGCTTCACTTTGTTCTCCTGTATTCTCTTTACAGTCTACCAGTTTTTTTAAAAATCTGACAATACAGAGTATAAAACATACACAATTGTGCCTTTGATGCATATAGTTAACCTACCACAGGTTTTTGAAGGATCATTAAAAGTTTGCATTTAACTTCTAACAGAATTGCTAATTATTGTAATTATATTGTAAGTCTTGCAACTTTAAAAAAACATGTTTTAGTTTCTGAAATCATGATTTGAGGAAGGAGCAGAAAACAGGATATTTTAGGAAACATATTCCAAGCTCTTCAAACACAGAAAAACTTTCACATGAAAAGAAAAAAACAGAGAACAACTAGGTTTGTATATAAAATTAATCCAATATTTCATTATTTGCTTTAAAGTGTTCTAATTCAGGACCAGGCTCAGAACTGAGGAAACAGGCATTTCTCAGTATATTTTCAGTATTTTATTGTGAAGGTTTTCAATATCCACTGAGAAAAATACCTTGAATTAGACAAACACTGGATTTTTTTTAAATCTATCAATTAGCTAAAGCAATTAGCATATTTTCAATGCATCAGTCAAAATAATACCCATATTCTTAAAGGTCGTCACACAAAGGACTGTTTGAAACAAGTGACATGGCTCAGATTTAGAGGTCAGTGGTAGAAAGCAGAAATCCTCTTGACTAGTTCATCGTGATGTTCCTCACAGTATATGTGATCTCATTTTAAAAGTTATACCAGTGTACTGAAGCTGTGAACTGGGGCTGTGATTCTTGACCTTTGGGTAATGCAAACGAAGTCCCCCGAGTGCTGTTGGCTCTGCCTGCTCCCCCCGCTATCGCATTCCACAGCAACAGGCAGGACATACCGTTATTTATTAGTTCTCTCTTAACCACCAACTGCTCTAACAGCATGCAGCTGTGTTATTGTTAGTAGAGGCAGACCCCTAACTTTGCTTGTCTTTAACTGAGTGAAAGTCCCGTGGTCTGTCAATGGGAGGAGCGATGCTCTGTGAAGGTACTTGCGTGAGCCTGGCTGACATTTGATGTCAAGAAGTGAGTGATGGGAATTGCCGGGGGACCAGGTGGTATTTACACCGTTGCATGGGTATTTCCATGGCTCCCAACTGGGCTTCAATTGCTGATGAAGTTAGAGCTGAGGTTCCCAAGGCTCTTTTGGGGTTACTTTTGATCAAAAACTTCAAAAACATGTTAGATTAAGTTACATGGCTATCTCATTTTTAAACTGCTCTTCAGATGTCTGCCTTATTTCTTACATTATGTAAAAGTAACTAATGGACTATAATTAAGAAGTAAAATTCTTTGCAAGAAGGAGATGAGAGCAGAGGAGTGGGACTATACCCCATGGGCATTATTTTAAACCACCTGTCATTTGATTTGCAGTATGGGAGCTTTCCTCTTAGATACAAAGATACCTAATTGCTGGTAGCAGAACCCAAACTGCTACTGTTCTGGGAGGCAGTCACAGGTATATCAACTCAGTTTTCTCATCAGCTTGATGTGCTAATTGTGTGGCTTCCTCCTGCTCTGCTTAATCACACAGGTAGCTATGCTAATTAATCCAGTGAATGATTTAGTGATTTAAAATATAGATCAATGTATTAAAAGAGATTTGGAGGGAAAATTGTCTCCGCACCCCATTTTCTTGACTGAACCAAGTCAACTTCCCTCACAAGTGACATCAGGTATTTGAGCATAGAAAATTTGAGGAGGTGGTGAATTTTCAAGGTGCTTTTGATTTTTGAAAATGCGTGACATCTCAAAACTTGAGATGTTTGCTTCTCAGGCAGGTAAACTTTTTCTAGGTCTCACTGGAGTGGACCTTTCTAGCTCATTCCCTACATCGCTAGTCACTGTTGACTTAATCCAGTGTTGTATGTCTCAGGAGATGGGTTAGGAGTGGGACTTGACTGAACAATTAGAAATTCAGTAGTATTTAACAGGCCCAGAATGCTGCCTCAGCTTTTCTGGCTCTTTTCTTAAAATAAAGAGAAAGGAGAAGCAGATGTTTACATTTGGAGTGTTATGGTACTCACATCACTTGAGTGGATATGGTAAGTTTGGGGCTACTGCATTCACCTTTTTTTCCCTCTGGAGCCTGTTAAGTTTTGTGGCAGAGGCCAATAGCTTTGTACCTGAGGGCATAACAGCTTTTCCAATATAATAACGATATAAAAACTTGTGTTAGACGTAAGTAATCTATTTTTGCTCTTCTCTTAGCCAGATGATTGCCATTTTTTTTTTTATTTTATTTTTTTTGGCTGAAATTGCTGCACTATATCAATATTGGTCTTTCTTTCTCTCTTGGTATTTATCTTCACAGAGTGATTTATAAAGTTCCAGCTTTACTCGGGCAAGAAAGAGAATGCAACTGGGAGATTTTTGAATGGTAGGAGAGAGGTAATAAAGATAAAAGACTTCTCATCATACATTTTGAAACCTACTAGGAATTGCATGAGAAGCATTTCAGTGGCTTTTGCAGGCAAAGGCTGGCAACAGGTAATGCACTGAGCTGGGATACCTGCTCTCAGGCTCTGTTTTAAGACCTCTCCTGTTTTGTTAGTTGAACAATAAGAAGGGCAAGGTTTATTCAAGCCCCAGGGCTACAATATTGCCCAAATCTGGCAACCAACTTGGGAAAAATCCTTAGCAGAAAATATAACCACTGTATGTACGTTAAAAGTACAATAAAAATAGTTGGATGTAGGAAGAACATTTCTCATTGTCATTGTTTTGCAGGTGCTGGTTATGAGCCTTCAGAAGCACTTTCTCATGAGGTTCACAATGGAGATGTGCGAGGGAGGCCTCGTGCTGTGTTGAACATTCAGTGCAGCTCCTGCTCCCTGCACCTCTGTTACCAGTTCCCCCGCATTGCTGTCTAGTGAGGCATGCAGTCCGTTGGCTCCTTGTGCTGCTCGTGAGTCCTGCCTGTGCTGCGTTGTGTGGGTGAGTGGATCCGTGCAGAGGCCAGCGAGGCTGAGCGCTGTGGCCGGTGAACACTGGCACTCAGCACCGGGAGCAGAGCTCACAGTGCCAGGCAATGAAAGTCTTTCAAGAGCGTCATGGGAAGAGTCAGGCACCCAGAGCAGGGGTCTACAGTAAGTGGCCAACTGAAGAGGTAAAAGGGAGGAAGACCATCTTTTGTTAATTGTTAGTGAGAATTTTTTATTCTGAGCTCGTTACTAGGAAAAATATTTATTATTAAATAAAGTAGGTTAACAATACAGAAGAACTTCTAAGGGAAGGTTTGATTTCTATGAGCATATTTTATCTCATCTTTAGTAAATAATTGTACTGAGCCATTGCACCTTCCATGTTTGTGCTATTGCCTGTAGTTGGGGATGGTTCCTTGACATTTATTAAAAATAGACCAGAGACTAAGGTCCAGCTGTGAAACAGTACTTTTAGGAAATGTCAGTATTAGATAGAGATCAAAGTGTTGTAGCTCTCTTATTTAAACAATATAATATTTTTTTCCACATACAAACAGCACTGAATGTCACTTTATTAATATTTAATCTTTTAGTACAGAAAACAGTTCAAATTTAGGGAGATCTAAAAGGGTCAGATTCTGATATCTATTGCTGCTGATTAAGGCTTGTTATACAGGGACTCCCACCAACACCAGTGAGCGTACTGCCAAGATAAGTGATCATTGTCTGATATAATGAAGGGTGATGGCCCATCAGAAGATTAAAAAACCCCTTGTATTTTAATGGAACAAAACAGTCAGTACAGACAGTATAGACAGCTACAGGGAAGTCCCTGTTATTAGGACTGGACGATATGGACAAGCGTAGACAAACCATAGGATAAAGAGCACAGAATGGAATTCACCACCCTGAAGAGTTCATGGCAGCCCAGGTGAGAGGTGCAGAGCTAAATGATGGCAGAGGTGCAGAGCTAAGTGATGAATGCACATATCACTTACTAATAGAAGGGTAAAAGAACATTGCATAAGCACCCAAATAAATCTGAATATATGATCAATGTTTTCTTGAGTGCTGGATGAGTTTTCTTGAGTGCTTTCCCTGTTAAAGACATAGTACATCTTACTATGTCAGTTTTAAGAAAGTGCTCTTCCAGTTCATTTGGAAACTGCTAACTTTAAACTGTTTAAGAACAACAATGGCAACAGTTTTAAAAATACCTTCGGGACACTGAAAATCAGAGGAGCATCAGTTTATCACAAGTTGTTTTTGGAGGTATCTTTAGAGGTTACATGAGTTGGCTCCTACCCACTCCATTCTAACAAGAAATTAGTTTATGATTACTGTCATGAATAATCTTGAGCATTTGCCGTAGTATATTTAAATACATGCCTAACTCTAGGAGGACTTTATTCTTTCATCAAAATGAAGCTTTTGATCCAAGGTTGCTCAGGTACTTCTATAATAAAAATGCAGTGGTTTCACTGGGACAGAATTTGTAAGAAGCATGTGAAGTTTTGAAGTAACAGTCAGCACTCTTCTCTGCCAAATTCACCCCCCATTTTACTTTGGAAGTTTTGCATCCTCTGTGACTCTAGGACAGAACAAGCCCCAAAGGTCCTTAGGCCTGTTTTTATTTTAACCATGACCAACCCTAGGGGTTGCAGAAGAAATAATGACAGAATTAAGACACAAACACTGATCCAGAGCCCTCTTACTGGACAAAATCAGTCAGATATGTTCTCCCATTAATGAGCTGTGTGGGTAACTTCTGTGTATGACCTCTT
>NW_010312805.1:96433-125847 GCF_000700745.2 Antrostomus carolinensis
ATTGTATTGCCTGATCATTCTTATACTCGTTAGGTTCCCAGTACAGCTTAGCTCATATCTAAACTTCACCTGCCTTCTGAACAAGGGGATTTTCAGAGTCTAGTCAGGACTAGCTCGTATAATTACAAGCGGTGAGTCTCAAGTGTCACTTTCAACACTTCTCCTAGTTTTCTGTTTTCTTGATGAAATTCTGTATGGAAATGAATTAACAGGTTACATTTCTTTGTACAACACTATCTGTCCTACATCTCTATTATTATATCATTATGTCATCTCAAAAGAATAGATAACTCCTACTCAATGTGACTGTCTTTAAAAAAAGATGCTGACCTCCAAGCCAAGGTAAACAGATCATTTATGGAAATAAATAAATTGCCATTGGAGTCAGGCTTGTCCCAAATTCTTCTGTAAATGGAGAGTTGGACATAATTGAGGGATCAAGAGTCATGAGGTTAATGAGGTCATACTCTCAGGGTCCGGTCTGGGTTTACTATAACATGAAAGACTCAGCTCTGATCCTGACTGGCACGTTCACGTAGCAGCAATACCATCCCGGCACCAATCTGTTCAGAAACCTGAAACCATCTTCCATGAGCCATCATCTTGCTGCATGACTCCATCAGAAGACATATGTTCCTCTTCACGTGAAACCACTTTGACCATCTCACTCTGTGTTTTTTGTAAACATATTTGTTAATGAGAAAGATTCACGAGTGGAGCTTCACCTTTTTTAAATGATAAAAGGATTATCAAAACTGTAGCAAACTGTGTTTGAAAACTGTTAACTTTCCACTTAGCTGTCAATCAGCTCTATTTGAACTATGTAAAATACATATTTTAAATTGCATATTTAAACATGTCTTGCAATCAATAACTCTTATCTGAAAAATGGGAATGATAGGCCTACTGCTGCTGAATGCTTTATGAGAGCTGACCAGTATCAGAATAAATAGCTGCCAGGAGTATTTTTTTAATTGATGTTTTTTGGATAATGTGTGATAACAACCCTCAGACAACAAAAACAAAGCATGATGGCTTGTTACAAGACACCTTCTGGCCTGTGCATTGAATGAGGAGAGGTTTCTGTGGAAGGTGGACAGAGTTCTTGGGTTGAGACAGATGCCTGGGGCAGAGGGGGAGCAGAGCTGCAGAAGCATAGGCTCTTTTAGTTTTGTAAAGCTGTACTCCTAATACTGTGCTTGACTGTGCAACTTCAACAAAAGCAGTTTTTTGCATGCCACAGACACTTTTTTAAGTTTACTAGAAGGTATTCAATGGAGCACTTTCTATACTGCGATATAAAGTTATATCAAAATCAAATGTTTCTTGAAAATAGTTCAGTTTCAACAACATTCTGACAGAACATCAGGTATTTTCAAAACTTGCATCTTTTTTTGCCATGTGAGAAAGACCCTGACCTGCACCTGAAGCCCAAAGATTTTATAAGGGAAAAGTGAAAACAGTTTGTAAAAATTCAAAACATTTCCCTTTCAGAGCTTTAAAGATAAATATATTGCAGTTCCTTTTTCAGTGTTTTGTTTCAGAATTTACTATATGTAGTATTAAATGAAACCTCACACTGTAAACCTTACTCCTGCATTGAAACAAAAGTCAAACACTTTTTATTTTCTTAAAAATTAATTAAAAATTTCCACTTCCTCCATTGATTATTCATTTTGTAATGAAATCAGAAGACTTTTTCTCTCTATATCTCCCAATGTCTCGCACACATGTACTTTGTGAGCTCTGCCTGCTGGTGAACCAAGTTACTGCAGGACTTGTCAGGCTCGCTGCCCTCTCCTTGACTGTCACTGCCAAACTGACCAGACTTCATCTTTCCAAACTAAAAGTGATGAGAATTGCAGTACCTTCAGTCAGAAGTTGTCACGCCCTTTGAGACCTTAGCAGTTCTGTAGTCTTCCAGAAATTCTGGAAATAACCTACTGATATGTTTCTATAATGACCTGTAGTGCAACTTCATTTCCATGCACACCTCTGGCCTTTTTCATCTTGACTTGGGCTAATAGAGCTCTGTGAACTCAAATGGTTTTTACACTGAAATTAGGCTGGTCAGTAATTCTGTGAACTAAGATTTCTTTTGTCTTTTTCCTGTCTCATTGGCTATACAGGGTGTTTTTTCACCAGGCCTGAATAAGTCTTAGGGTAATTTAAAATTAATAATGTAGTATGTATTAGTGCTGTAATAGTTAATTAGATTTTAAAAAGTGCTATGATCGTGCTTTATGTTGATTTTTTTAATTGTTTCATTGCACCTTGTTGGTACCCTTTGTGCTGCTCATTGGCATTTCCATTGCATGTAGTGTTTCTCTGGGCTGTTCTACAGTGGTTCTTTGAACAAAGCTGATAGCCTAAAAAGTTTATAAACAGAATCAGCATCAAAGATGAGGGGGGTTTACTTTTGTTCTGTTTAAATAGAGCCTTGGGCTTAAAATTTCTAATCAAATACTTTAAACTAGATTGCAAATGTTAAGCATCAACACATAATTACATTTTATTCCAAAAAAGAGACTGCTCCTAAAGTCTTCCAAATGCACAAAACATTATAAAAAAAGAAACACTGCATGTGATGTGATGAAAGGCTATCTTAATGGCATCTTGACCCAAACCTTGTGACTCTGTTCCATGATCTTTCAGCTAATGTCAGAATCATGGAGAACTGCTGCCTCATTTGATTAAAATAAGCACCCCGTCATTCAGGGAGAACTTTTCTGTGCCTATTGCTAATACATCATAGTGGGGCCAACACTAGAGAAATGCCACCTAGCACCGCTATGGGGTATCAAACCTCCCATTCCCCACCAATCACAAAGAAAATGCTAAGGTCATTACAAGTTTCTCTAATTGAAGGTAACACTTTAGATCAGTCACAATGTAGATTCAGGTCATGACAAGGAATGGAAATAATTTTAGAGTCAGTGATGGATGGTCCCCTGTTGGTAATAGATGCTGGACAGGAACTGATCCTCGGTTCTTACACCTCTCTGCAGACCACAGAAAAACAGTAGGGCCTTGAGAAGTGTACTAAAATCTGATAGATTCTTCTTGGGGGTCTCCAAAAGGTTAAGAAAGGAATGTCTGCCACTAGACCTTGTCTTCTTCCTACTGCTGTATTCTGTAAATCTCTCTTTTTCTCTACAAGTCTATCAAAACGTGTATGAACCTGCTAGGGGAATAGCTGAGGGCTGTGCAAGCCATGGCTGATATCAGCTGTCGTGTTATCATTCCCTCTCTCCTCACGTAGCTGTTTATCATCATTTACTGGGGAAGGCAAGACATGAAGGCTCCTTAAACAAAACAAATCTCCTTCTTCAGCCTTAATAAAATGAGTTTTCTACTGTTGGTCTTCTAACCTGATGGATACAAAATTGTCCTCAGTTAAACTTATATGCTTATTTAGGAGCCAGATGACGTTAGTGGACATACAGCAAAGCATATTTAGGAAGCTCTAGCCAACAGAAAGCACTGCTGCACAGTTTACCAACACTAAATGCTTTTACAAGCACCTCAAATCTCTCGTTTCTCCTCAGTGTCTTTCCATAGAAAAGAAGTTAGATTGGAGACCTTGTTCTTATTTTGGAAGAAGTATCATGTTTTTTAAATGGTTGTATAAAGGTCTAGGATGAAGATAATCACTGAAAAAATAATTTCTCTGGTACAAGGAAACCTTCTATTGTAATGATGATGTGTGGGGGGACAGAGGACTTTCCTGGAGCTGTTCTGTCTGTGAAATAAATTTCCACAAGAGCAAAGGATAAGCCTTGGCACCTTTCTCTGCAAGTGGGTGCTCGTGTATTGCTGTTCCGTGTATAACACCTGCTTACTTAAACTTCTTCTCTAAGCAACTCAGAGCAGCCTTGAAAGTTTAAAAGGCACAGGTCAAGGAAGCATGATCAGTTTAGTGGAACAGTCTCAATCAATATTGATTTGCAACTAAGGGCAGAACTTGGCCAATGGGCAATCACTCGGGGCTGTTAAAAACAAAACTGGAAAGCTGCTCCCTTTGCTTTCTAGAAAAGACACCAAGGGTTGTTTGGCTGGAAGCAGAGGATAATTTTGGACCATGTAGTGATTGTGAGATTGGAACCCGTGCAGAGGTGGGTGCAGCTGTGCTACCTTAATTGTAGTTACTGCTCTCCCATTATCAGCGACCAAAGCTGGTGGCTGGAACAAGTTGCTGTTGCTTCTCTTTAAGTGGCACATAACTCAGCATTGAGAGCACCAGCTGCAGCCTTTCTAGTCCTAACATCCTGAAATCATATTAAGGCTACAGAATTGAAGACCGAGGGAGTTTCACATCAACAGCAAGGTCAAATCCTAGCTGGTATCACCTGAATAGCTTCTCAGCCACAGACTGATCCTTAGAACTGCACTTTTCATTCTTTTAAAGATTTTTTCCTTTAACTTTATTTTTTTCCCCATAACTAGGGCTCTGATATTTATTTTCAGGAATCAGATTTGATCTCCTTCCTCTAATTTTCAAGGAGGGAACGCATGTGCAGAAACAGGAACTTGTTTTGAAAGAAGATTCAAACTATGATCAATGAGGGTCTTGCACCTTGTGCAGCACTCATGCTGGCTGCCGCTAAATGTAATCAAAAAGAACTTGACAGTAAAGCGTCACAGCCATAAACTATTTCATAGGAGGTCTTACCTGTCCCCCCCTCTAGCATCATCAACAACACTGGATTATTAACATGGAAGTACATAGAGTACTTCTTCCTTGCTGTGGCAATTTTCGCTCTGCTTCCCTGTATTTTATCAATTGGCAGTGGCTAGCAGTTGCAGAGGAGATATTTCACCAGGAATCTGACATTGATGTTGTCAGCCCTCAACCAGGCAACTGTAGGATGCCCCACGGACAGGGAGAGACTCCCATGGCCGAGGGAGATGGCTGACACTGAGTGTAATCTAGTTCACATTAAGTACGTTCACAGTTCCCTGAGGAAAGGGACAGTAAATATGTCAGATCACTCTAAAATCACACTTAATGTGAAATGAGGCTAGAAAAGAAGTTTAATTTACAAAAGATGGAGAGGAGCTCCTAAATCAATCTAGAGACAAATGGGCTGGAAAAACAATAAATGTCTCAATAAATACCTGGTACTTTGCTGCAATTTCTGATTTTTTTTGTTTGTTTGTTTTATTCCGCTAGTGGAGCTGAGCACTGAGACATATGGACACAAATCATCTCGGTTGCCACAGCTGATGTGTGATTCTTAAACAAGTCACATTCTCCCAGCATTATCTTCCAAGGTAATTATTAGTGGTATATGGAGGACGTGTAGGTGTTGTACCACTGCTCTGCAGTAATATTCTCCTCTTAGTAGAGTTCAGATGGGAGGGGAAGGTCTAGTGGTTTATTCAGTATAAAAGAGTGTGATTCTGTGCAGAAAGAAGTTGCTCCTATCATTTGAACAGGGGATAGAAGAGGGTTTTGCTCTTCTTCTTCTGAGATTTTTCACTCTGGGAAAGTACAGAACAATTTCTCAAAGCTCTTAATCAGTCAGTGTTCTGTGATTTCCCAAAAATATTTAAACTAGCGAACTATGCCAGTCCTCTGACAAGTTTGTATGTAGAGGGGAAGATTAATAAATTTGGGGCTCTATTTAAAAGGAATGAAAAACTGATAAACACCACACTGCAAACAGTGCCACTCTGTGCAAACTGTGCTGCCATTTGGTTGTGGGGTGCTTGGCATTAGCTTTGTGGAAATATTGCCTGTGAAGTGCCCTGCAATTGCAAGGAGGGCTGTTGGTTGGGCACTGGAGCTCGTGCTGGCTGGACAGAGCTGCGGGGCATGGCTCGCCTTCCCTCCCTCCACTGCACACGTGGGTCTCTGTGCAGTGCAAGGTGGGTGTGCAAGAGGCCACACTGAGGCACAGGGTGAGACCCTAAGGACCCTCAGTGTTCTCTGATCATTAGTTTTGGTGTCCTGCCAATGGCTGCCCAGGCTATTTAATCTCTGCACATACATTTATGTGTCTTAACAAAAGGCACCAGTGGGCACTTCTGAAGGTGGCTACCTAGCACAGCTTGTGCAATGCTGGCAGTGTTTAAGGAGGAAAGCATGCAGTGTTCAGCCTCTTTTGTCTCTTAGAAGCAGCCAACAGTTTTTGGCACTTATCACTAATGGCAACAAACAAAGAAACTGGATAATAAAAACAATAACAGCAAGTATCAGCTTTAGCCTTTTATTTCCTGCATAACTTAAAAGGATAAAATATTTGATATTTGAGGTTATTGATGTGTGACTGCTTGCCCATTCTTGTTTTTCCTTCTCTCTGCAAATCTTTTTAACTAACTTTTGGGAGTAATTTTCCATTCCCGTTTATTTTCTTTCCTAGACATATTGCAGAGTTTAATGTCCTCAGCTGTTGCTAGGGAAACAGAATTTTTAACCTGGCTTGTCAGGCAAATGAAGGAGCAATTATTTTTGAAGTGTTTCTGTAAACCTGGATCAAAGACGATCACTTATTTTTTTAAGGTAGTGTTGGTAGCAATTTTTTGTAAGATTACTCAACACTTCCAGAGGCAACCCCCTGTACTGTAACTCTTGCTGTTGCACATTACATTTCCTTTGGGTGCCTTATTTGGAAAGTTGCAGCAAACCTGACCCAACTGTTTCTAAGCAGAGAGAGCACAAAATGGTTTAGATATGTTAAACTAATTCTTACAGCTGTCTCTTCTGTGTGCAGAGCTGCCACTCTGCGGCAGCAAAGTGAAATTTTCCAGGGATGAAACACCCTGGTGTTAGAGGCTTGGAGGGAGGAGAGGGACAATTTTTTCTCCTGGAGTCTGGGCCTATATTTGGGCTAACACCTTTCCCAGGTGAAGCTGCAGCTATCGCTTTAGGTGGTGTCTTCCCTTCTGCTGCTCCTTGGAAGGGAAAGTGGAAATGTGGGCAGGCATCAGGCTCCACTGGTGCTGGGCTACAGCTGTGCAGTGGGAGATGCGTTGTGTGAACAGCCCTGAATCCTCTCCTTCATCCTCTGATGCACGTGAGCACACAGCTTCTCTCTATTTAGTGTGGTGACAGGCCACATCATCTTACAGTTCAGGAAGAGTCAAACGCGGTAGGTACAGGATGGAAATGGAGGGGTGGGCATACAGGATGGAAATGGAGGGGTGGGCTTATTAAGCTGCCACCGAGGTTGGCTGCTGTTTCAGGGTTGTTCCCGAGAATCTCTTCTGGAATGTGCAACTCCCCCTGAAGTCAGCAGGTATTTTCAGTTTGTGACTGAGCACCTGTACCTTGCCATATTGACTGCAAAACCTTGTCCAGCAGTAGCAAGTTGGTTCCAGTTTGTAATTTTGCAATCCAGAGAGCCTTCAACTCTAGCATTAAAAAAACAAAACAAAACAAAACAAAACAAAAAACCTCCAGTATTACCTCACAATTCCCATAGCTATCTCTGGGAAAGGATTCTAACACACCTTGAGAGAGACCTTGAAATGAAAACAGCCTGCACCATTTTCAACAAGAAGCTTCTTGTACTTTATCGTATTTGTTTTAACTCCACGAGGATTTATTTTTTTATCAGGACATTGTCTGTCAATGAAAATCATTCTGCACTCAGAACTTCATTCTACTAGGGGAGTTACTAAATTGTATAGGTATTAGATTTTTACTATTTGGTAATGAACAATGTTTCTGGAAAACTGATAATAAGGGTAAAAAATATACATGCATAGACTGTCAATTATTTACGGGCTGGTGTAAGGCAGCCAATATAAGAAAATATTTTTCCTTTTCCAGTGCAATTACATGAGTTGTGGGACAGTTTTCACTAGTACAGATTTGTCCTGGTTACAGGGTACACATGGAACCTGACTGGCTTAACAACATTCTGGAAAGCCTAAGGAGAAATGATGTGATACCACTTGCATTGTACCCCTACTTAGTCTTTGTAAGTACAGTACAAAGAGCTGCTGGAAAACCTCATTATAGCTACCCCATCCTAACATAAAAAAATTATAGAAATGATGTGATGCCACTTGCATTGTACCCCTACTTAGTCTTCCAGAAGAGCTGCTGGAAAACCTCATTATAGCTACCCCATCCTAACATAAAAAAATTATCTGAAAATGTCAGATCAAAGTATTTAAAGAAAAACAACTTTTTTGTTGTTGTTGGTTTTTTTTTGTTTACAACGCGAGATCTTTGTTACTGAAATGGTTTTGTTCTTTTGAATTCCTGACCTTTTCTTCAAGAGGTAACATTAGACCTACTTATTTGTTTAAAGCAGCGTATTTTGAGTGGTTGAGATCCAAGTTAAGAGTAAATTTCATGTTTTTGTTTAAAGTGGTTATACGGCTGCCTTGCCATACATCCATATAGAAGGAAAAAAAAAACCAAAAATACCACTTTGGGCAATAATGGGATGGATTTTCACCTGTCTGGTGCACTGCTAAGGCGCTGTAGTTGCTGGTGGGTACCAGCACTGCTTCGTGGTGCTGAGGACCCCATGGGATCCTTCTCTAGTTTGGAACACAAGGGTTCCCTTTTGTTACTCGTCATTAGTAATTTCTACCTTTGCAAGTTTGCCTGTGTAAAGCATCGTGGCCAGAGGAAAGGGCTCGTTAACTGTCTGAAGCTAACCATCTCCTGAACAAGTCGGGCTTTCCCCCCGCCGTGAGCAGGTTCTGCCTCCCCGCGGTCCCGGCTGCGAGTGTCGGTCCCACTGCCGGGCTCCTGCTGACACCTGCTGGCCTGGCCCCCCCAGGCCCTCGGGTACGGGGACATCTGAGAGGGAGAGGACGGCTACCCCCGTGGTCTTCCTGCTCCTGTGGCCTGTTAGTCTCTTCGGGTTGTTGAACCTTTAGAGGAGATTAATCTCTTTGGAACAAATATTTATTGGACTAATCCTACATCACTTCACGTGCATGGCAGAAGAGTACAGGATGTCTCTCTTCAGCACCTGGGAGGACTGTAGGTATGACCCTCAGGTGCTTCAGCATTTCTTCTAGGCTTTTCTTAAAGAGGGACAGGCCACGCTGGTGATGATGGAGCAAGGATCCACACCAGCCAGAGACCTGGCTCGCTGCAGAGTGGGGCATCCCACAATCCACCCAAGGAGGCAAGAGCTTCAGCAGAGCAGAAGCTGTGCAATTCAAATTGGTTCATCATTTCTTTCAAAATGAAACAGTTAGTAGTGCTGTCAATTTTGCATCATTTATGGCAGGTAATTTCAAACCATTAATTGTTAGATCCACTTCAGAGTTTCCAGCTTTACAGAGGCACTCGGTGATGCTGGGATCAGACATTAGGCTTGATAAAATTCACTATTTGTTTTCTAGCAAGCCTGAATTATGCAAAGACCTAATTTTCTGTTGTCTTGCCTGAAATACCCTCACTTTGTAGAGTGCTAAAGCAAATGTGAAATACAAATAACTTTGTACTTTTCTAAATGACGGTAGAGCCAGGGTAGTAGGAGACATGGTCCATAACTTTGAGTGTAGGGTTACATATCCTTATCTGCATGTGAATATCTCATAATCTGAATTGAATCTGAATCTGCTTGTTATTTCCTTTTATGTGGCAGTTTCAAACCTCAAAAAATTGTGACATGCAGTACAAACCAGTTACTGTTACTCGCTGGAATTAGACAAACGGAGTATTCAATGAAACAGTGCTGCTCCTCACAAACCATACTGTACTGTGTGAGATGCTGGTTTGGGCGTGAAGAATGAGTAGAGTCGCAGGGCTGGTCCCTAGTTTGGTTATTCTTGTGTTGCGGTAGCACCTGCAATTGAGAGTGAAAGGGAAATGCTTTTCAGTGTGCTGAGGAATAGCTGAGCAGAAGGAAAGAAGAGCTGCCATCTTGTGTGGGGAACTGAAATTGCACTACCGGAGTCTATAAGACATTAAAAAATTGTTATACCTTCAGAAACTCCTTAAGGTGATTTCCTTTGTGGTTACTAGTTCCATGCTTTCCTTTTATTTGTTTTTAACTAATAAAAATGAATATTTTTTTCCACAAGCTCTGTTTTTTCTGCCTTCAGCAGTACTGCAAACTCACTGAGAGGATGCTGAGGCAGTGGGAACAGTGACCCATTCTTCGTTTGCAGCAGCTAGCAGAGCTGACTGGCCATGGAGCAGGACATCTTGCAACCAAGAACACCAGCCTGATACAGAGAAAATATCTTTGTGTAATTTTGTATAAAAAATATGTTAACTATAAAAAGTATATGGTGTGTTACATGATGTTGAAGCAAATGGTAGCAGGCATCTTTCTGCAAGCCTCCTGGTAGGTTCTTTGTAGGATCTGGATTAATTTGGTGTTGTTTTGTTTTTTTCTTGATGGATGTGGATGCTTAGGACAACCAGGCAAAGAAGTGTCTTTGCCATTAATGAAAGCACAGAGATGCTTTTGCAGTTTCTGTTTTCCCATTCCCTCCTAATTCCTAAAAGCAAGACTGAATATGGGAGATATAGTAGCAGATTATGTGTAGACCTAGATGAACACGACTGTATGCAAAACCTTCACTTGCTCTCCCTCTGTTTGCCCTGGGCAAGGAAAGTGGGATGCTCCGTTTCTGGTGTCCTGCTAGGCAGGCTGACACTGTCTATCGTTGTGTCATCCACAAAGTAATCCACCCTGTGTGCACCAGCAATGGCTGCTTTCCTTGTCTCAGCCAGTGAACAAATGTAGAGTGAGATGTACAGTGATGCCTAAAGAGGCTATCCCAGATGTGCTATTGAGAATTTATTACATTCATACAGGTCTCAGATGAGAGATGATCATCAGCGTTGCCACTGATGAGCAAGGGAAAGTATTGCTCTTTTGTTAGCCAAGGATCTTCCCCAACCACGTTACAGAGGAATGAAGCTGGAGTGTTCTCCAGCCACTGAGGCAGCAACAATAAGTATAGCAACAGCCTGACTTTAGCTTTTGCCTTTTGAGAGTTTTTAGTGGTAACTAAACTGAAGGACACGAAGACCTTGTGATAAAACTGAGTGTATGTAACACCTAGGCAGAAGAAAATAGTTCCTCATGAGAATATGGGGATATGGTAATGGAGTCTCTGTTCACGGTAAGTGGAGAGACAGATGATGGTGAGACTAACAAAATGTTTGATTCTTAACCCAGAAATCTGGACAAAAATAAGGGAGAGTGTATGTCAACTTCTGTGTTTTTTCCTAGATGGAAGACATTGCCTTGAAAAAAAAAAAACCATCTTATTCAGGACAGAGAGCATGACTTCATGTTGGAAAGGTGGGCTTTGCGTGTGAGGTACTGTTGTGAGAAAACCCCTGTTGGTTTTTGGGAGTAAGCCCACTCATTTTATTGTGACCTAAAGGAAACCCAGAGTCCTGAAGTGACAACCCTGCAGCTGCTAACCAGGAGCTAGATTAAAAGCAGATGTCCTCACCTACTTCTGCTTGTCAAGCACCCAAAGGATACTGAAAGTTTTAGTTTGTTCTGTCAAGCTTAGTTTCTTCTAAATGTCTTTGCCAGTTGTAGTTCTGTTCCTTGCCATAAAGTTCCTATTGAGAACCAGACAGTGCAGGCTTCCTGCAGAAGACTTTATCTGATTTCTGCTATGTCCTGTTAGCAGTCGAATTAGCAGAGACAGGGTATCCTTGAGGTCTGTGAGCATTAGGAAAGTAACAGATAAACCATGAAAACTTTATTCCTATAGGCAGGGTACATAGGGAGATCCTGCGAGAGCAGGTCAACTTCTTCATGGTGAAAACTGTATGGAAAGTCTAAAGAGCTTTAGCAATTATCTAATAGAAGATGTTAGTACATGAGCTGCTGGATGCTGAATTTTGAAAAACTGTATTGATAAGGGTTATCTCTGTGGGCTTACTGCTAAGGAGATTAAGAGAGAAACCTTCTTTCTTCAATCACTGGTTAAATCCAAACCTAACAAGTTGGGCTTCTAAATCAGCTACCTCTTGTAAAATCTCCTGGGCTTTTTTGAGTTTTAGCACAATACTTACACTGGTTTTAGTCCTTCTTCAAGTAAATGTGTCAAGTTAACACTTAATGCAACTAAAGAAACAGTATGGTCCCTTATTCTTGGACTTGTGGAAACCATTCTAAGTGTCTGCTGTTAAAGTGGTGCTGGGAAGGAAACCCAGCTGAGTTAGGAACTTGAGGTGTGTCAGTACCAAACTTGCTTATTCTTGTTAAAGTTATTCTTGTTATTCATCTTGCTCTGAATAATTAGGGACATGCCAGAACTTACTCAGTCACCTTACCTCACAAGAAGCCATTTGAGTGTTTCTTCAAAGACTACTGAGAAAGACCAGAGAGGAGCCACTGACAGGTTCATCTGGTCTTTCACCAGTGACAGTTTGGCTTTTCTACTGTTGCTTTCTAGTAACTGATAAGCAGAAGAGAAACTCTAACTTCCTCTCTCTGCCTTTTCCTGTAATCTTGAGGCCCAGCACTGTTTCATTACAAGCAGATAACTATCTTGAGTAAACTCTACGTATATTAACGAGAACAGTGGACATAATGGCCCTCTCCCCTGTAAAACATGATCTACTGTGATTACTTGTTACAAGGAAACTTTGTTCTCGTAGGTAGACAACATTTCACTGGAAAAAGACTCAGACTCTGTACCTTACAAAGGCTTTACACAAGCTTAGCAAAATCTATTCATTCTTTCTATTCAGAGCTTTCAGGTGTTCAAACCTCCTGTCAGACACAGCTGCCCCAAAATCTCCCTTCATATCTCATTGGTACCTTATGAAGTGGTATTGACACACCCTCTCTGGGAGAAAATTACCTATCTACATTGCAGGTTCACTTTTAGATTATAATATTTGAGAACACTTAGCCATTTTGTGAGTGCCTAACAGTGTCTCACTGCCTCTTATTTCATACTGTGTGACTGTCCCCATTTATACCTGAAATTCTTACTAGTCTTTTCCTACATGAACATGCACCTAGAATTTCATCCTGTTTCCAGTACTGTTCCCTAAATCCATCTAATGCCAGTGATCACCAGTTCTTCTCATATGCTATTTTGACCTCCCTCTGGTTTTGCTTTCCAACTATGCGTCATCAACAAGTCTTATAAACATGCTACTTTTTGTGCCAAAATCTTTAATGATAAACTCCTCCCCAAACCAAGCCTTGCAGGGCTGCACTGTAGCTCATTTTATTATCCTAGCCTGAAACTTCACCTTTCAACAGTACCCACAGGTGTTTTCAGCCTTTCACAATTCTTCTATTGTTTCTATTTTTTATTGTTTGTCTATTAATATCTCATGCAATAGTCTGTCATATTCACTGAAGTCCATATAGATCAGATTGCTAAGAAAATCAGCAAAGACAGGCATGGCCTAAATTTGGCACCGTCTGTCACTGATGAACTCCTACATGTTAATTGCTTTACTGGACATCTCTATTTCTTTTAATATTCAGCCTTTCAAATGTTTTGGGGGTAAGAGAACACATAGATACACAAATGCAGAGGAAGGGAAATGTGTACTGTTTTCTCCTTTTTAAATGTAGTCTTACTCTTCTGTACCATCATTTGATAAATATATTAAAAGTCCTTGCTAGACTGTGATTCCATGTTCCCATTCCTTCAGTGTTATATGACCGAAGCTTACCTCTCAGTTTCCTAATTTGAACGTAAAGACTATATTGACATAAGTATTAGTGTTAAAGAAATATTTCAGGCTAGAACAAAAAATAGTATCTACTGTGTCATAAGGAAATTTTCATTGCTGTGCTCAGTCTGACCTGTTCTTAAAACCATAGAGAAGCTCTCAGCATACAGGCAAACACAAATCAAAATCACATCTTCACATGATCCCATTTGCTAGTATGCTAATGCTTATACGCATGAATCAAGAAACACTCTGATTGCAGTCCTAACCACATACCAGAAACATCCAGGCTTTAAAATTTAAAGTATGTGTAATCAAGTTTCAGCTGTTTGAATTCAGTTCTAGAAGCAGATGTAGTCAGTCTATTTTAGTTGATGGAAGGCCATTAACCAGTCAAGATAACTTGACTTGCATATCTCAAATGGAATAAAGGAGCTTTACTTGGACTCACCTAAATGTTTGTGTCTTTTTGTGACATTCCCTCCATGGATCAGAGAAGCTTAGATAGCAGGAACAACCTATGGTTATAAAGTCTATCCTGAAGTTCAGGTTGCTGTAACCTGTGACAAGTTTTAAACTGCTTTTTTTTTCATATTATGTACTGTTTGGAAAAAAGGACATAGGATAAAAAACTGCTAAAGTGTGCTATACTGCAGAAACCATTGTGAAGAGAAATATATTTAAACAGAAAATTTTATCAAAACATTACTGAATGAAAGTTACTATATAATAGTTAAAGTAGCAAATATTAAAATAAAGAATGAGAGAAGGTAGAAGGTTCTAGCAATATCTATCAGATTGGTAGTACAGTGGCGATATCTGGGGTAGTAATTTCTTTGCCAAATCTTGCAAAGTGATGATAACTTTGCAATTTCCATCCTTCCCTTACAATTTTTATTTTTTTCCCCAAACTAAGCCCTGACTGTCCTTTAAAAAACACTTGCTTTTTAAAACTGGTAGTTGGGAAAAGGGGCAGGTAGCTCATCAGGGCAATGTTATCACTGTTAAAAATCACCCAAGTTCCTGATCATAGAGGAATGACAGTGAGGCGTTCACTTCCTCTTGATAAATCTGTGTATCCATATCAAATAGTGGTTTACTTAGGAGGTACCTTGTGTCTACCTGTTGGGAAGGTAGCCCTGTTGGGAAGACAAATTCTTTGTACTTAATTCAGTTTAATTCTCTCCTTGGGGTTCTGGGTTCTGCACAAGTAATTAAATACACTAACACTGTGCTGCATCCTCCAGTATATCAAGGTATTCCTCAGGGAATTTGGTGACAGATTTGTTAAGAATAAGCCTTATATTAACAATCAAAACAGAAAGTTTCCTTGCGGTGACTTTGGAATTCAACTTCAAATATGTTTAAGATGAGATGTATGGGCTTTTCAGCATGTATTAAGGCCACTAAATCATGCTGGCTTTGTTTTCAAAGGACCTGAGTGTTTAAGATCTGCTTGACCAGCTCAGCTGGTGGATACTCAGTACTTCCAGGTAGTCTCTCCATTTACTCCTTGGTATGCTCAACTACAATGAGGCAAATTGCTGTGTGATTCCTTACACCAGGGAAGCATAAGCATGTACTGGGCAATTTTGGGTAGAGGCAGTGATAGTGAATCACTAAGTTGATGATGAGTTAAAATGGAAAGATGAAACCTCCTTGTATTTCCATTTGTTTTGATTCTGGTTTTATACACACAGTTTAGACTGACGTTGCACAGGGATCTCTGGAAATGCTTACTACACTTCCCTCAAAACAATTAATGCTACTTTTGTGAGCTCATAACATTTCTGTGGCATAAGTAAATTCCTACCCTGGATAATATGATCCAAGCCTGGGATTTGGATGCGTGTCCTTGTTTGGCAGCAAAAAGTTCTGTTCTTAGGCTACAGAGCTGGCTCTTTGTAAGCATAGTTTTGAAAATGTAAATGCAGTGGACCATATTTCCCATGGGATTAAAATAATGTGCAATCCTAATTTATTACATTCTGTGATTATACAAATAAATTCTTCCTTATGTATTCAAATTGCCATCCATCAGCTCTTTCAAGACTGAATCTATAGTACCCTTCTAGATAGCTGGAGAAAAGTCTTTCATTAATTATCACACACGCTGTTATTACTACCTACACTGCTGACTGCAAAAATAATTCTTTGCATTTCTTTGTTGTAACTTATTGTTTCTATCTTGGCAGCAAATGTATTCACTTGAGGCTCATGACCTTAACTAGCACTGCCACCATATACAGAGAGCTCTGTACACACCTCAAATCTGCATGGAGAAGATTGTAACCTTTTGAGTGGAGCATTTATTTCGTTTAGTGAGGGGGCAGAGGCCATAGTTGGCAGGAAGGCTACAGAAAATTTCCTCCCAAACTTGAGGCTGTTGTGCAAACTGCTCAGGGGTGCTGGAGAACTCAGATCATAGAACCATAGAATCACAGAATGGTTTGGGTTGGAAGGGACATTTAAAGATCAGTTAGTCCAAGCCCCCTGCTGTGGACAGAGACATCTTTCACTCATTGTAAAATATTTCTTCCTTATATCTAATCTAAACATATCCTCGTTCAGTTTAAATCCATTGCTCCTTGTCCAGTCACTAAAGACCATGCTTAAAAAGTCTTTTTCCATCTTTCTTACAAGCCCCCTTCAAGTATTGAAGGTCTTTCTGAAACCTTGTCTTCTCCAGGCTGAACAACCCCAACTCTCTCAACTTTTCTTCATGGGAGAGGTGTTCCATTCCTCTGATCATTTTTGTGACTCTCCTCTGGACCCACTCTAACAGATTCATGTCTTTCTTGTACCAGAGACCTCATAGCTGGATGCTGTACTCCAAGGGGGTTATAATGAGAGCAGTGGAGAGGGAGAATCATCTCCCTTGACCTGTTGGCTATGCTTCTTTTGATGCAGCCTCGCATACAATTGGCTTTCTGGGCTCTAAGTGCACATTACTGGCTCATGTAAAGATTTTCAGCCACCAGCATCCCCAAGTCCTTTTCCACAGGGTTACTCTCAATCCATTAATCCCGCAGTCTGTATTGATGCCGGGGATTGCCCCAACTCAGGTGCAGGGCCTTGGACTTAGCCTTATTAAACTTAATGAGGTTTACATGGGCCCACTCCTCCAGCCTGCCAAGGTCCCTCTGGATGGCATCCCTTCCCTGTACCGTATCAATGTGATTAAATCCACAGCAACACACTCAGTAGAGAATTATCCATTTCTTACAATTCTGTTAACCGTATTGTATTCTGTGGCCCCAGATAGGTGTTTGTCTTTCCTGCCTGCAGACGTTAACTGCCTTGATCCTAGAAAACTGATCATTTTTGTTTAAAGTTTTTACACTTTGCTAGTAATGAATGTATCTCCCCTATTCCTGTCATTTTCCCAACCAGAAACACTGAAATTCTTGCACTTAATATTCAGAGATCTTGAACCATTGTTTAACTAGTCTAACTTAAATTTCACATAACTGAAACTGGAATACTTTTTGTTATTCTAATTCATTATGACATGCTTGCAAAATGCTCAGTGCAAAATAACATTGCATTTCACTACTGTTATGAGTTGCTGTATTATTCTTCTGAGTTACACACTGTTTTGTTACATTTTTTCAGACTCCCCTTTTTTTTGATGGTTGGGCTATACAGGTATGTTGCTGCAGGTGAGTAACATCTTTTCTTTCAGAAATCACTTGAACCTACAGTAGAGTGGGGTGCACCCAGAATAAGGAGAACAAAACTTCACACTGCTTTAAGTTTAAAGCTCAGTGTCTACTGCTATATCAGTAGACTTGACTGTCTAGAAAGCTTTACAATGTGGTGCATTTTGTCCAGGTTTCCCTATAACCTTACTTATTTATAATCTTCATTTTTACTCCTTATCTCCATTTCTGGCTGCACCTTGTGTGGTAAGAAGGCAACTCTAGGATAATTAATCTCTTTAAGGATGATATGGAAAGGTTAAAAAGAATTCTTAAGTATAAGGACTACACAAGGACTATGTGATAGTGTCACTGGGCTAGCCCTTGGCTAGCAGCCAACACAGCTGTTCACCCACTTCTCCCCCTGCCCCCAGGGGATGGGGGAGAGGATTGGGGGCAGGGGTGAGAAGACTCATAGGTTGAGATAAGAAAAAATTAATAATAGAAATAAAAGAAAACTTAAAATAATACTGATATTAAAATCATAGTGATAATTATAACAGTAACAAGATATACAAACGAGTGATACCCAGTGCAACTGCTCACCACCCACCAACCAAACCTGGCCCGTTCCCAGATAATGATCCTGGAGGAGGGACAATCCCAAACCGAAACCGCAATCCTGGAAGAGTGAGAGCCTGTACGAAAGCCAGAAAGAACAGAAGAGGAAGAGACCCTCCCTAATATACTGGACATGATGTGATATGATATGGAATAGCCCATTAACATATCCAAACGCCGATTTAGCTTATTAATTTAAATATTCCTCACCCCCTTAGATCTTGTGCTTGTAGACTAACAGAACACAAAGTCCTTCACTTCCAGTGACAAAAATGCAAACACTGGCATGTTGTCAGTGTCTCTCTCATAACAGATCCTAGACTGAAAGCAAAACAGAGCACTGCTCTAGCTACTGAAAAGAAACCCATCTCTGTTCCAGCTAAAAACCAGGACAGAGTACAAAATAATGAAAGCTGTTTTGAAGGTGTGGTCCACATGGACACTCCATAAACTTTGATTGCCAGCCAAAAATTAAGATGAGATGATAATTTGTATTTAAGAACTGCATTTGGATGTTTTTATTCTTTTCCCCATGACAAGAATGAGTAGAATAGTATAAGGAGGTCAGTGCTACTCCTTGCTCAAAAATAATAAACAAAAATATGAGAGTTGCATGCGCAAACAGTGTGGGACAGAAGGTGTTGATCTTTCAAGAAGCACATCACTTAAGACATGTAGGTTATTAAAAGTAAAAAAAAAAAAAAAAAAAAAAAAAAAAAAGAAACAGGGCAGGAGTCTTGGCTTGCCAATAGAATTTTTTTGAGATTGCCAGAGGGCTGGACTTGGCCAGGTTTCTCTGGACTGCTCAGAGGATGGCAGATGTGGGAACTTCTGGAAAAGGAAACTTACGTTTCTTAGGGCCTAAGGCCATGGAGATTGTTTACATAGATTGATAAATGTATTTTGAAGGAAGGATAAACTAAAAGCAGGATTTAAATATGCATTCTTTCTTACTCCTTTCTTCAAATCCATATGAGAAAGGAAGTGAAGAGCTTTGAAGCTAGGATTTGGTGCCATGTACACGTCTATCTGGCTTCTCCAAGTGCATCCCTCAGGGGACAGGCCTTGTGCCTTTGCCTCCCAAGTTGGAGGCCTGTTGTTCTCCTACCCTTATACTAGGGTGAAGGCTATGGTATTTTTGTGTTTGGACTCTGTTCATCCAGGAGATCAACCAGATTGCTCTTGCTAATGTTTTCCTGTAGGAGATTTTATTGATTTGGGAGAATGAGGAGTCACTTTAAATAAAGTGCAGTTTACTCTTACCACAACATAAAATTACAAAGCAGGGGTTTTTTAAGTCTAGAATTATAAATGAGTTCATGAGTGCCTACCTGACTGGAGCTTTTCACTTCTGTGGGCTGCAGGCCAGTTTATTACACAGTCATTTCAGTTGCTTACTCTGCATCTTCATAGCTAAACAGACTTTTATTTTCATGTTGTAGCTGAGGTATATGAACTAGTTTAATAATAATCATAAAACATAAACCAAAGTAGTGACATTCAATGCATTACTTTGGTGTTTTTGCTAAGAACCTGTTATCTGGTTGTTCTCTTTTTCCCCATTCCTACTTACATTTCCTCTCAGTCCTACTATTGAATTAATGTAACCTAGGCCTATAGTAAACAGCCTAACAGAGAGATCATGGCATTCTGGTTCATTGTTATGGGGAAGCTGAAATGTGTCACAGGGGGAGGTGAACTGGAACTGATTTTAGGTTACCATTCAATTTCTCAAGAATGCAAGAAAAAGAAAAGCAAGGGGAGGTGGTGCGGTAAGGGGAGAAAGACTTTAAATAATATTCTTGACATTTTGAAATAATGACCATTGGCACTACTGCCAAAAACTTATAAAACACTGCCTTATGTGGATTAAAGAAGTAGAAAGGCCAGCTCCCTCTTAGGCAGAGTACTTCGTAGTGCTATCTCAGTTTTGAGGATTAAGATGGATTTCAATAGGCTTACATTTCCTAACAAGTCTATGACCACCAGTGCCCCTTATGGCTCTCCCAGTACACACTCTGACCACCTGCAAGGGACAGGAAACTCATGTTTCTGCTTGTAAGACAGATCCAGCACTTGCAGATAGAAATATTACTCTTTTTTTGGGCTGTTATCTGCTCATATAATTTACCATCTGAAGTAATGTGGACTGTAACAGAAACGGCAGCAGTGGCAATGGGAATCAAAGTTAGTCTGGAGCTCTTGGCAATATAGAGGAACACAGATATGAACAAAATTGCTTCCTTCAGCCCTCTCTTCTCCTTTGCTCTAACCTTCAACACACCTTTTTCTGTCTGTGAGATGCCCCTGCCCTCTGTGATTTTTCAAATAGCTTTCAACAGTTTTTGAGTAGTACCATTATGGAGGAATTATGTTTTTTTCTTGAGATCAAACTATTCGGTGTATTTGCAGTGTCAGCCAGGCTGCCTTCCCTCCTAGCAGACTGACTGTGCAAACACTGGCAGGAGCATAGTCAGCCCCCAGCTTTGCAAGGGCAGAAAGCTCTGTCACAACGAAGTACTTCTCACCACGTGTAGGAGAGCTGTATAGACACAGGAACTGATCTGACAGGGGAGAGACAGACATCTGTAAAGTGAGAAGACAGCTAATCTGTGACAGAAAGTGATATGTCTGTATGAAATTATAAACTCTGTTGGGTATTGGGTTCTGAATTGTCAAAGTTAGTCTCTGAAGAGCCTGTGGGGATGTTTAGCAGGTGATAGCCCTGATCCAGAAAGCAGCCTGTCCTCACCTCAAAGGACTATTTTTGGGAAGGCAGTGGGTGCTCTGCAGACGGTGGGCTGATGGGGTTGTGCTCCCCAGGGGTGCCTGCAAACAGGCTTCCTGGTGGTGATGTTTGTGCAATCCAGTGCTGTGAGCTCAGGCCCAGGTACAGAGCCCTGCGTCGCTCCTGAGCACCTGTTACTGGAGGGTGGGGTAAACCAAGATAGGAAACCTTGCAAAGGATGAGGTTCTGTGGTGGCTTGGTATAGACACTGGTTTAGGAAATCCTTTGCTCCTGCCACCTTGTTCCCACCCTCTGTCATGACTCCCATTCCATGCCACAGCTCCCTCTCCCCCCATATGCTAAAATTGCAGTTGGACAAGTTGTAAACGTGACCTCTATACCAGAATGTCTCCTTTTTGAAGTTTTCTGGTGAACTTTTCCACTCTCTTGCCAAATGCACTCACAGGCTGTTTGCACAAGCTAACTTATAAAAGAAAAAGATCTGATTTATGTTATTTCCATCCTCAGTTCACCCCCAGCTGTTAATTCTGCACCTGCCTGAACTTCCTGCTCCTCCAGTTATGCCTGCTATAAAAACTATTTCGTTATCAATCTGGTTTATAGAATGTTCAAATAAATGGTATATCTTGCTGGCATCATGGAAGTGGAACAGCAGGAAAAAAGCAGGAATAAGCATTAAGGGACAGTCTGGAGACTGTAATGATTAAATCTATACCAAATGCAGTGGCTCATGTGGCCACAGTCTGAGAAGTAAGGTAGTCCCACCTGAAACTCTCCAGAAATGCAAACACTTTTTGGTAAGACTGTGTAACAGAAGATGATGCAGAAGGAAGCTAGTTGGTCTGGAAGAGACAGCTCTTCATTCTGTGAGTAGCGAGAACCAGCAAAAGCAGATATCTGATTCCGAGACACATCTTCTGGCAAATATCCATGCATGAAAATGTCAAACCCATGTTCTTTCTTTCACAAGTTGCTCACTGGTTCTGTCTATGTTGCGTTGACAAAAGAGTAGTACCCAGAAATGGAGGGATAAACTGGTTTTAGTGATGTCATCTTTATGGTGTGAACTTTTATGAGCAGTTTCATAGTGTAAGATTTTCTGAGCTGGATGGTGACTGATGCAGACCTCTTTTCTACTGCTTGATACTGAGACACCAGCTGGACTCCAGACTTCGTGCTTCATCCTGATGGAAAATACACTTCATTTTTGTACAGACTCACACTGGCAGGTATGACTGGAGAGAGATAGGCCACCTCAGTATGGTAGGAAGTAGAAAGAAAGAGAGGTTTGTATAAAAGCATAATTATACTAAAGGCTCAGACAAGACAATTTCCACAATCTGGCATGAGGGGTCACATCATACCCAAGACAGCTTGCGTCTCGGGACTTTTAGTTTCAAATAGGTATAGCTTTCATGTACTTTGAATGTAAAGTCACTGTGGTTATGAAAGTCCTGTTAAGAAATAAAGAATTAATTTATTCCCTTCTACACTCTTTGCCTAAAGTTAAGCGATGATGTTTCCTAGGTTGGTTGCATATCTGGGAAAGTTTAAAAGCAGTTGGCTTGGGTTCAAAGAATAGGACATATGTGAAAGTGGTCTCCTTTTCTTTGCAATAAAACTACAAAAAGCTGTGCCTGGAGGAATGCATATTGTAATGAAACAGTGACAGACACTTGTCAATCTTCCTTTCTATTAAAGGTAAACCCAGTGAGCTGGTCCACTTGTCAGACCAATTTGCAGTAGAAGAGGATTATGCAGTGCAATATCAGGCCACCATATAACAACAATTTATGTTAGAAAAATAACTCAATTTAATCTTTTCCGAAACTGACTCTTGAGAAGCTTCTATTTACTCTTCCCTTTAAGTATTTTTGAACTAAATTTTGTTCCTTCACAAAAGATTCAAAAATATTTTTTTCCTGAAATCTCTTAAAACACTGAGATATCTATCTCAGAAATAGACTTGAGGAAATTTGATTCAAATTATAACACTTTCTTTAAGACTTCTGAGCTGATGCACTAGAAATACGTGCTTAGAGATATCCTGGCTGAGAAAGGACATCCTGATCATGCTACCCGGGAGGAATACCTGAATCCTCAAAGGGAAGTATCCATGTTTGTATATTCAGTGAATATATCTCAAAATTTAGATATGAAAGCATAATTAAATTGTTAAGCTATCCTGAGTATCACTGGAAGTCTCATTTAGCAAGCACCAGTACAACAAAACCCTCCATCTCCTGAACCAAAAGAGCAGTTAGACATATGGATCTTTTGGACTTGGTGACTACTGCTCGAGACTTGGAAAGGGACTGGATGCCCTGTGGTGCAGATTTCACAGGGGAGAAACAACTGTCTCTTTTCTCCTTGCACTGGGTGAGTGGATGAGTTCAGCTGAGGAGGTTGGGCAATCACCCAAATCAGAGCAGAGATATAAATATTAGCAGAGCATTCTCATAGGAGGTCCATAGAACTTAAAATTGGCTTCCTTGATTGGTCTCAGAGCCTGACAGAGCTTGGCAGACCCATGTATTTTCTCAGGCATTAAATGAGCATGGCTTGGATTATCTCCTTAAATGTTTTCTTTCTTTTTGGTGAAGTATAGAAATTGTGGAATGACTTGAAAAAAAAATAAAAATTGAAAGTTTGTATCCTGAATCCATATTTATCATAGAAGAAAGGGCTAGGAAAGATCTGAAAAGGTCACCTAGTCCATTTTCGTATCCCAAGGCAGGATTAATGATACATGAAATACAGTTCCCACGCTGTGGTACACTGGTGATGCATGAACCCCTTAAAAATGAATGTAGCAGTGCTGCATAGAGTTACAGTATTCTGGGGCAAATCTTCAGTACACAGGAAATACTATTTTCAGGAGTTCATTTGGGATAGGCTTGCTGAGCCTGCAGCAAAGGGAGGGAGGCCTGTAATTGATTGAGGCTGTTCAGCCTTGGAGGACAGTGAGCACAGCTGAGAGTGCCAGATGCAGCAGGATGCATCGCTGTCTCCTGTTGTTCAGCTGGGCTTTCTGCCCGTGGCAGCTTTCCTGGCGTGCCTCTCTGAGCTAGTGCTGTAGCTGCAGTGCATGGGTATCTCAGCCACTCTGGCTAAATGTGTCCATGTCCACTCTCTGGCACTGAAACTGTCTGGTGCGGAGCAGCCCTGGTTCTCATTATACTCTGCCACTCCTCAAAACAAGGTGGCCACTTGCAGGGCAACGGCCTGTTGAGAGTGACATGTGGCCCATTTGGACTCCAAAAACATGCACAGAAGAGAGAAAATTATATTGGGAGGCAAAAACATGCCCAGAGACCATTTTAATAATTTAATAGAAAAGATAACTGAGTCTCTGTGCCTGGGTACATTTGCTGTTGCAACTGAGTTTATTTTGATAGATATAGCCCCCGCCTTGTAGGTGCAACCCCTCCCTGTACCTCCTTGCAGACTTCCTTTATGCATGATCTCTGTGTATGAAGTCATCTTGTCATCCTAGCAAAACAACATCCCTATCTGCTCGAGGTTTTTTACTTGAGGAGCAGATGTTTCTCTAGCTGTTTTCTACATATTCTGGTCTGTGGCTTCTTCCTGCGTTCAGGAAGAAGGCTCCGATGACCTGTGCTACAAAGAGATGCGTACAAGCAGTTATTGCAGATGGTGTTATTGAGTGCTGGTCAGTTGAATGCTGATAAATTTCTGCTGTGATCTTTAACTTATTCTGCTCATAGTGAATGCTTTGGGGACCCCCCCTAGCCCTGTAACCCACATTTCCTGCAGGGATGCTTGGATAGAGACAATACAGGTGAAGTACAGTTTTTGGGACACAGGGGTTGCCTTTGCTATTCAAGTGAGGAGGCCATAGTAGGAGGTTGAGAAAGATGGATTTTGTGGGAGAAGGATGTGGAGTGGGGTCTCCATCTGATGAAAGGATGTAGGACGTGACAGGGTAATAGGAAGTCTACTGGCTAGACATGAATTCATATCACCCACTGACAAGGATGTTCAGGAAAGCAGTGTGTACAATGTTTGAGATAACATACAGAGCTGCTAGATCACCAGGGTGCTGATGGCAAGTGCTGATGCAGGAGTGTGACCTTGGCTTTTGGGTAGAAGAGACAGGCTGTGTTATCAGACTGAGCAGGGTGGCACGACAACAGATCCTACACCATTGTAGCCACATATCCCATACTAAAGTAAAGGAGCTGACCAAAAAAGGCCTTTTGGAAAGGAGGTCTGCTGTGCCTGAAAACCTTACATATTCTCAGAAAGGTAAGTATCATAAGTATCTAATGGAGGCTCAACCTTTTTTGTATCTGCTGAAGGAGGCAGGTGAGGGACAGAGGCACTCCTAAGACCATCTCTTGGACAGGCAAATGCAAATGTTTCTCTTGGAAAAGAACTGATTACTTTTACCCCTGTGAAGAGAACATCCTTAGAGTGTCAATTTAGAAAGGCATACTATACTTGGCACTTTAGTGTGACTTTATGATTGAAGATGTAGATTTATAATCTTAGCTTTTGATAGCGACTATTTTATTGAGTATTTTTTTGAGAAATACAAGGTAGCTGGGCCCATGACTATTGTCATGACTTTACTTCCATAGTGCAATGCTGGGGTTCCATGTCTGTTGCAGGAGGGGAAAGAGCTGTGCTGTGAAGTGCAAAACAAACAGAAGCAGGGCTGACTTTGGCTAGCAGCTAGCACTTGACTGACACTCCAATGGTGTCCTTCTGTCTGACAGGGACTTTTTTTTATTTGACCTTTCCGTAGGCACATATAGTGATTTTGGCAACCTGGTTTCTCATCTAGTTTAACATCATGATGTTCAGAAGGCAAGTGATCCTCTGAGAACTGCAGTGTGTGTGCTAGTAGGAAACACTGTAATTAATGGCTGCTGAAATGTTAACATTAAAATGTAATATATGATAATTCCCTGTTCTGAATTTCTGAATCATAGCAGATTGTATCATATTTTATGATGTCCTCAAGCTAATAAAGTATTTATGGGCATATAAAAGATAAATTCTTTCCTAAATCTCCTATCAGAAGACATAGAGAAAGAAACAAGCCTTTAAAATCATTATGATTTTTGAAAGTAAATGTAGATCATCTCCCAGCTTGTGAATGGTCCTTCTGACACTGTCACTAATTGCCAGGGAATCCAGCTGCTCAGAAATGGCATCATAGTTCTTACACTGGCACTCTTCCTGCTTTATTCCTCTTATATTGCTATATGACTTGCAGGGAGCTGTCACTTTCTAGATTCCCAGCCAAATAAATAATGAATATGGCTTCATTTAGCAATTGAAATATTTACATCTCTGTTAGCTATTTTTCAGTAACTTTGGAAGAATTGTGTGCTTACTGAAAACCTTGAGAGCAAGGAATATCTTTTATTACGTATGTGGTTGTAATGTGAGCATATAGCACAGCTAAATATTTTTAACATAGAAAATATTGTTATATTAAAAATTGACCTACACTTTATTGATGGTATTGTAAGAGGTTGCTGTTAGCAAAGAATACATTTAGATGTATGAGTTAAATTTCATTACTAAAACAACTTTCTGAAGTTTGGTCTGAGACTGTGAATTATATTTTTGGAGTAACAGAATATCACCAGCACACCACTGAACTCACCTTTCACTTCAGACACAAGTTCCTCTCCTCTCCTCTCCTCCACTGGTTATCAGCTCTGTGTCCTTTTGGTCATCTTTCAGCAAAGTTCAGTATTTGTAGAGATAGGATAAAGGGAAATGACCTTGGCATTAGACAGTGATTTAAACAAATACAGTCACAGGAAGGAGATGTCTGTATCCCAGCCTAAAACCCACATCCTTCAGCTCATGTGGGAAACTGTTTTACCTGTGTGGAGCCACTTGAATGCATTGGGACATGTGAAGAAAAATAAATCAATGGTCTGGAAAATATTATTTATGCTAGAAAATGTGTAATGAGATGCTGCCCATAGCTCAGCTGCATAAGCACTAGGAACACAGTCATGGACATCTGCTGAAAGCACACAAACCTTGTTTGTGCTAGTTGCTTGGCACTTGTGCAGCTGAGCTGCTGCTGAAATTTGGGTACAAGCTGTCAGAAGAGAGAATAGGACTGATCTGCTTGGTGCTATGAATGTAACTTTGCCTTTGTTTCCTGGTTACAAGTCTTCAAGATAGTATCAGGTTTGGATTCCTCCTGTCAAATGAAAACCCAACAAACTGGGCTTTTAGTGAAAATTTCATTATAAGACAAGCCTTACCTCTATAAACATGTTGTTTGGCTGTGAAGTGTAAACTAGAGTTAAGCATATGATACAAGAAGCCATAGATCAAAAATAGTTTTTGTGGAAGTGGATGTAGCTTCATTTTCTTCCATTTTATTTAGGACTGAGGCTCATTAGGTGCTCAAGTATTAGGAAGGTATGGCTGAGGATCTTGAATTAGGAAATTGCCTTGCCCACTCTCCCAACTGAGATAGCTTTCAGCAGTGATGACTGAAGTGAAATGTGACCAAACAGTTTAGGAACTGGAGATTATGTTAGCTAATCACTTTGTAATGGCAGCTATACACTCCAAAAAAGTTATGCTATGGGTGAGGCAGACTGTACTGATGGATAGGTGACGACTGGCACTGAAGATATGTGGAAGCCACAGGACTTTTCCAGGTGGAAATCTTCCAAGATTGTCTACAGCTCTGCATCTCATGAAATCTTTTCATGCAAACATTAAAAGTGATACTCTGTGTACATTTTAATGTGCAGTTTCTTATAGGCTAATTAAGCCTACTCCTTTTCTCAGCATCTCTGGGTTCACTAGGAGCTGAACATCTTCAATTCTTTGAATATCTGATCATCACTGCCTTAGTGACATCCTCATAGACTAAAAATAAATATATTCATTTTGTGTATGGGAAATTGAGTTGTCAGCTAGATTTACCTGTATTCTTGCCCTTTTAAGCAGACCTTCCTTTCTTTCAATAGTTTGTCTTTCTTGAGCCAGGAAAAAAAAAAAAAAAAAAAAAAAAAAAAGAAAGCTAACAAAAAGCTAACAACTACATTGAAAAAAAAACCCCTATTGCTTACCTCACAGCTATGATATCAGAGCACTGTATATAAAACGTATTGTTTTGGAAGTGATAATATTTAATTTTTTTTTTCTACTTTGCCAAATAACATCCAAATGATAAAAAATCTGCAGACATAAGTTTAGTGCTCTGAGATCAAATAATTACCTTCCAGCTATTTTGATGATAATAAGCAGTTCCCAGTAATTGCATATATGTCATGTGGAATCAAGGATTTATTGTTTTTACTTTTGGAGTGAGGATATAATTTTCCAAGATTGATGGATCAAAAGAAAATAAGAAGATAAGCTAGGTGTGACTGAGATGTCCTTGATTTGCCTAGCAGTACATCTCCATTAACTTACTGTGGCAGAAATCAGCCTGTAGATGTCCCCCAACACTTGTTGTGCTATGTCCAGTAGTACAGTTCTGTTGAAAGCAACTATCATATTTATAAATTACCAACAGCTCAAGTTAAAGAGAGACAGAGAGATGAAAAGCTGCTCAGGAATGGCTATTCTGTGGGAGGACAGTGGAGGTAATGACAGAGTGAAGAGCATCTCAGACCAAGAGAAACATGAGCTAAACAAGAGCTGATAAGAGAAATAGGAATTAGAGTTACAGAAGGCTGAAAACATCAGAAAAAGGGAGCCAAAAATGACACACTTCACTGTGACTCTTAGATATGGAAATGATAGATTTTCCTCCGGCTTAGTGAACGAGAACTGACCTTAGCACAGTAATATATGATGAAAAGAACACTGCATTTCCATGAAGTGACAGGTTTGTGAGTGCATAAAGTCTTGGACAAAACCACCAGGTTAGTGGGAGAAAATATAGCTCAGCTCATAATCATCCTAATGGGATGATGAATTTTGGTGACTTTTACCTGTGTTTAGCCAATGTAATTAAGTGCTGCATAGTGCCTGCATCAGTGGTGGACTTGGCTCTGTCTGCATATCTTATGGTGGAGCTAGCTGAACCCTGAATATGGTTTGAAAGTGTGGGCAGAATCCTAAATAGCTGTTTGTTTCACCCATTTTTCAACCTATTCTCTTCCAATAAAGAGTTCATTTCTTTTCACACAAGGTTTTGAGAAATGGTTTCTGTTTGTGTCAATACCCGTATTCACTTGCAAACAAGCACTTTTGTCAAAGCAGGAGAGTATTCACTGGTCACAATGTATTATTTGCTCTGGTATTTGTCATTTTGATCGGTATTCTATTGTTTTCAAAACTCTCCATGGAGGACCTGAAAGAAACAGAGTAACCTTTCCCTCAACGCAGCTAATGAAGAGTGAAAGCAAACAGTAATGAGTGACCTTGAGATAGGAAATTCTAATTCCATACACAATTTAGCATTTCATAGCACTTATATTCTACCCTAGTGCTTTTCTGTCATAGATCACAGCACAGTAAATAGTGGCCTCAGCCCATCGATCCAGCCTGTCCAGATCCCTGTGTAAAGCCTTCAGGTCTACTTGTGTTCCGGCTGACAGATACTTCTAGAATCAGTCCTTAAAAGTATCCAGTAATGGACTCTCCTGAGCCTCACCCCAGGCAAGTACTCTGATATGTCATTATTGTAAACATTAGGAAACCTTTTTGAATAACTTCCTTGATCTTCTTTGCTTCATCTTCTTTCCTGTCTGTTGTGGACACAGCTAATGGCAGAACTTCCAAAGAAATAATTTTTTCTCTTGTAACAATGCTCTGCATACTGGAAGACTACCCTGTTCCACTCTTT